>NW_027526361.1:41819390-41988962 GCF_048455015.1 Haemaphysalis longicornis | reverse complement strand
TCTTCAAGGGGTCCTGAAATACCTTCCGCCGATGCATGGATGTACATGTACCCAAATAAAGCAATGTATTTGCAATCTCCTCCTGCAAGAATTTTGTTAAAGCGATGAGTATTAGCTGAGAAATCGTAAATCAAAAACCGCGCATTATCGTCGCTCCGCGTTTCCTCCTCCTTTCGACTTACTCTCCGCTGTTGACGGCGCGCGGGCCTTGCATCCCATGATGCTGCGCTCCGCAGCGGTGACGTACTTCCGCTATTGCGCTGCTCAGGCTGTCGTCTGCTACGGGCAAGCTTTGTTGACACCATGAATCCCTCAAGGCTGGAAAAGCGAACGAAAAATCTGGCCGCATTTATGCGGCGGCCTGTCCTTGCCCTTTCGCGGTGTACGTTGCTGGCGGCACATGACTTTTTATCGGCGGCGAACTCGCAGCCGCACGGGGAGGGTCGTGCCCTCGTTCCCTTGATGCACCACGCACTGTATATCCAAAAAGCGCCGTATCAGATGTGGCCCCGCTGGTGCCGGGTCTTATTTTGCGGTGGTGGCAATTCCTGCCGGCGGCATGTGAAAAAGTCATATTAAACCGATACAGAACCCGTGCACAAAACGCTTCAATCATGTGACCAGTTCAGCTTGGGGCGACGCGTGGTGGAGAGCGGCAACGTTGGCAAAACATGCCCCGCCGTGGCTCTGCGCTTTCTAGCGCTGGAGCGAGCGCCATTTCTTTGACAATCTGAAACATCGGTTGCCTTGGCAACAAGGCACAAACCGCTCCAGAAGTCAGTTACGGTTGCGTGATCCCGGTTCAGCTTGGGGCCCCACTTCGCGACATGTGGGCACTGCAGGCGTACCATTCACTCCCATTGGGAAGTGCCAGATGCGTTTGGCATTACAGGAGGCGATGGTGTGTGTGTTGTGGACGCCTTTGTTTCGCGATGAAATGCGACGTTGTGCTTCTGCGGGTGGATAGTACTTCCCATGGTCTGGATTATCTTTCTCGAGCGACGTATGACTCAACCTCGCATGGGGTATGTGCAGTGTGCGTGGCTAAAAGCCATCGGCTTGTGCGCCAGAGTTAAGTGACTTGCTGTTCGTCCCCGCAAATCGCGCGCGAGGTGAGTACCGAATTTACGACGGGCAGGAGGCAACCCATCCTCTGTCAATCGTGGTTCAGACTTTCAACGCATGTTGTGACGTTGTGTTCGTTAGAAACGCATCTCTGGATTGTTTTGAAGTTGAATAAAATGTATGCGTCAAACCCGGGCATTCGGCTCAGGGCGTTCTCTGCGATTGCACGAAAGAAGTGCCACGGGGCTTCAACGCTTTCTTTATGGAACGTACTCAGGTAACAGAATGTCCATGTCATGTTATGGCCGTGTTGCATTCAATACAAACGGTTAAGCGTTTGTTTTACACTTGTTTCGTTTGTCGTAAAATGCCCAAACACTCCGGCACTCCGCTGGCAGATCAGCCGGCGAGCCGACGCTGAGCAGACGACTCATCTCTTTGCCGGAAGTGCGTGAAAAAGCCGCCCAATAGCAGGATGTCTAGCTCATGACGAACATCTGGGAATCGATGATGTAGACATGTGAAGATGGCGGCGTCCAAAAACACGAAGGAAAGGGTGAGAAAAAAGCGACAAACTTTGCAACAAAAGTGTGAGCTTTCCGCTGCGCGTAAAAGAGTAATACTTGGCACAGAGGACGTTGACGACCCAATCTAACGGTTGCGCTAGTTCATTTAGTGTGCTCAAAATGCCTTTCAGGGCCCCTTTCAATCTCTATTCCATGGCACTTTACTCTTCATATTGCGGTGCGGTTATCCGTGACTAAGTGTTGCGGTTTTTCCCTAATGAAATTGAGCTTCTAGATGATCATTGCCTTTTCTGCCTATGCTTTTCACCTAGTCTTCGCCTTCTGTTGCGCTGAAGTCACCGTGAACGCAGGTCCGCTCCATGCGTCACTCTACTTTTCATACGGAGCCCGAAGCTAGCGCAAAAGTCGACAGAAGCGATTGCATTTGCTGCAGTACCTAACATTTCTCATATGTGTTCACGGACTAGTTAATCCCTGGGGCTCAAGCAGGGTTAGAAGCATGCGTGACCTCACATGTGCTGTTCCCTAACTCGTTCTCTGCGACACCGTCCTGACAAAAACAACCGCAACGGCGACCGGCACCCAGCGGTGTAGCATTTCGAAGCATTTCACGCAGAATGCGGGGCTGCCCATGCTATATACGCTATGCTGCTAACGTTCCGCGCTTCAATCACTGCGCTTGGCAAGATACTGTCGGTATAGTAGAACGGCCCTTCGTGCCTTGAGCCTGGTGGCCAGTATCTGCTCCATGTCGGGTCCGTTGACCTCGCACTGGTTGAGAGTGTAGAAGACGAAAAAGAGCTGCTCGGGCTCGAGGTGCTCGAGGCCCGGCAGCATGAGCTCGGGGGCCCCCGGCCAGGCCATGTAGGCGCGCAGGGCCAGCGACAGCGCCCAGGACTCGAGCGCCTCGTCCAGCCTGTCCGAGGACGCGAGCCACGACGAGCACAGGCTCCGGCCCGGAGGCTTCTCGGCCGCAAGGTGCTGCTCCTGCTGCCACCGGAACAGGTGGCGCAGCACGGGCTCGAAAGCGCGCACGCCTGCATGCGCACAAATCGACCACTTAGGGCCAGGAAATTTGCTGGGGTTCTTTCGCGGGAACGTACGTTTTGAATACAAAAAATATCTGGCTGTACACACGCAGGTTTCTCGGCGCGTTTTCTTTTTCTTTTTTGCGTGCGTAGACTCAGAAAAGCTGTTCCCCTCCTCCTCACTTCGGCACAACCTCTTGCTTCGGCTCTTCATATTTTGATGCAACTTGCCCTTGGGGGAAGAATGTCTTGAATGAATGAATGAATGAATGAATTTATTGATAATAATGGGAAGGAAAGTCCCCCAGCATGCGCAATTTGTCACACCTATAGGGGTGGACACCGGTACGCCCGCTGGTGTGCACGGGTTGGGGTAGGAGGGTGACAGGCAGATAGAAAAAAGCGGCAAATGAGTGAGAGGGGATTAAAATAAAGCAAAGCACCCTGCTTTAACTGTGAAACCGACCTTAAGAAGATCTGTGTAAATGTGGACCTTGTAAGCCGGCTTTTCACATTATTTGTTGCACGGTGAATCCTACTCACAAAGAAAAAAAAAACGCGACAATGGACGCGGACTCGGGCCGCGGATTCGCAGCGTAAGCGCGATGCCCATCGGGACTCGGTACCCCGAATACACAACCAATAACCCAGCAACAGCTCCGCTGGTCATTCACCTTCACGGAGTGGAGCGGCACTGAATTTTCAAAGCCATTTTCAGTTTTAGAGGGACCGTATACTTTCGTGAAAAGCACTTTTGCCTCAACAAAGAGCATGAACGCAAAGTATATTTAGGCAAAACTTTTGCAAAATGCTGACATCAGGGCTCGTATGTACTAGCAGTGCAAATGAGACCTATTTATGCGCGAGAGTGCCAGCGGTATTTTAATTTAAAAATACCCTCTGGATTGGACTTTACAACAACACTTATCGGATTAAGGAGCGAGATAAAATTAAACGATGAAAATACGCCGTCCCACGCTGTCAGCTCGAGCGGCGCCAACAATTACGTTCGGGTTGTTTAAACCGCACGCATCGGGTCAACTACGCGTCCTATACGTTTAATTTACGAAGGAGAAACAGCCGCATCAAAAGTGCTCTGTCCGCATGAGGCGTCTTGATGACGTCGCTGACACCGTTACAGCCAAGCGTGGTCAGTCGTTTGCGATGAGTCCGTCTCCACTAAGTCCGTGAAAGCAAACTAATACTTGTTATGTACAGACTTATTTTATCAAATCAGCTTTTTTCATCAGACGAGTGTCTTTACGCGACTGATCAATTATAAAACCATTTCACTGAGGCCTGGCTGCATGGCGGCGCCACTGAACTTTGGTGGCCCCCACCGCTTTGATATAGTGCCTAGAATATTCTAGGCACTATATCAAAGCGGTGGGGGCATATAGTGCCTAGAATATTCTAGGCCCTATAGCTTTGATGTTTCGCGGTAGCATACGACACGGTTGGCGTCGTTCCGTTCAGAGTTACTGGTTCCGTTTGTGACGCGGCCTGCGAGATTGTCTGCAGTGTGCGTTCGACGGCGTCTAAAGCAGGCGTATGGGCTAAATATTAGTTAGTCGCCCATCAAAAACTGCCAAGCCGAAGCCGGTTGTCGTCTTCTTCCAGCCGGAGGGCAGTCCTCCGACTGCGCGCGGATTGTGCCTGACTGGTTAATCGAGGATACCTATTGACTGCGGTTGCGAGACGCAGCCGGGTTGTCTTCTTGCAGTCTGAAAGCAGTCCTCGGACTGCGCGCGGACTGTCCCGAACTGGTTAATCGAGGATACCCATTGACTGAGGTTCCAAGACTAATAACGGCCATTGGTTTTGGGAACGAATATTTATCTTTGTAGTTGGACTGGTCTCGCGTTTTTTCGCAGTACCACGTTTAGCATAAAAGACTTTCCTTAGCGTCACAGGTGCACGTGGCAGTGGCTAAGCAATTATGACGTGCTTTATGGAGAGTTGTAAATGCTAGTCCGCCACTGCTGCCACGAATAAGTCATAACATTTCTCTTGTCGCCCCCGCATTAGTTTGTCATAATGGGAGTGCTCTAACGCCAAGAATACAAGCTACGTTGCCTGAGTGAAGCTCGTGGTGTGAAACTGCGATCCAGTAGCCATGCCTCGTTAAAAAAAAACAGCGTGTCTCTTTTTGCGTGGGGCGCACGAATATTCAAAACAGCATCATCCCAGTGGAATAATGCCGCGTTGTTTGCATCAACTCGATGCTTCTTTCCGTTTAGCGTGCTTGCTTGTAATTTTTAGGAAACCCCTATAAATATATATATACATACATGACTCTGTTGGAAAATAAAATAAAATAAATGCGTCCACGCAAGGAATAGCACGCAGCGTTTTCGTTCAGTGCGAAATGAATTCCGCTGGTTGGATTACGCTGGTTGTACTCACCTACTCGGGCGATCTGAAACATGGCCGTCGAGCGATCAGTGCCCCAAAGCAAGTCCAGAGCCGCCGGAGGTACCTGGGTTACGTTTAATTGCGCAGTGTGAACTTCCCAGCCCATTCTAGGCGCTTCAATATCGCACCACTTAGCAACTCCGCGCGAGAAAACACTTGTAACTTCGCTCGATAAAAAAAAAAACATTTTAGTTTCTACAAATCGGCGTCAGCGGAGTTAAAAATGACGAAAGGGCTGCAGATGACCTTGCAGGATTAATGGGCAAACGCGCACTCCCTTGCTGAAAAAGAACCGCGTTAAGCTCGCTATTTGCATTTCCAACAATCGGAGACGCCAGTGGTCACACGGGACAATCACAAATTTAGAGCGGAAGAGCTGCGCCATATCTCGCAAGGTCATTCATTGCGTCGCGATGACCTCGAGCCGTCGGAGCGCAAGTGTGACAGGTGGGATGTCACTCCACGTGTTCCACTGCGGAGAGGCGTCGCAGCTGCGCTATACCACGTGACTAGGGAGGGTTTAACGGCAGCTTCGCCGGTGCTTGGTCGCTCAGCTTCGCCGTGGATGGCGGGTTGGCTGGGTCTTCTGTGCGTACGCTTCAGCACAAGCGACAGGTTGAATCCAATCGTCCAGTAGTTTACGAACGCTGCGTGCATATTCTTTGCAAACCCGAGCAAGCGGGACTTTCGGTCGTGACCGCTAGGTTTACAAGAGTTGAACCTGACCTATTTTTGTGCACTGGCGCATCAAAACGTATCTATCCGTGCACACCTGCAGAGTCGCCTCAGGCCCCGCCGCGGCGTCGCCTGGGCTCGGGGCGTTGCCTCCGCCGGTAGCGACCGTCTCCTCTTCGCGCGTCACGAGCCGGCAGCGCGTCGACATCAGGCCCGGTGCCCAGCGCGCGTTCACGAACTGATTGGGCTCGTTCAGGGCCAAGTGCTCGTTGACCACTTTCTCCTGCATCCAGCTGAACACCGCCTGGGACGCCTGGGAGGACGCGGGAGCCATGTTGTCGCCGTAGAACCTGCGCGGGGGAGGTACGGCGTTCGCCAATGGTTGGTCGTGGACACGACCATTTATGCAACTACAGCCTCGGTGAATTGAAGTAACTGCTGATCCTGAAACACTGATCCTAAAAGGAAGCTGCTTCGTGCAGAAAAGCAGAAGTGCAAGAATTTGGTGCCCCTCGGCAGTTATCGGTGCACAGACGAGCTGAATGCGTTGCTTAGGTCTGGTAGTACCGACAACCCCTAATTACCGGCACGCCAGTAGATTCCTACACTAGGACATATGTCGATGAACGTGGTGCGTTTCTCTCGTTTCTTTCGAACAACGTCTCAGTGCCTGAATGGTTACGTTAGTAGTGTATGACGTAGTTGACGTTCGCTAGAAAAAACATACCCCCAGAGCATCACCCACCATTAATTACTGTCAACAGTTTCAAGTAATCAGTCAGCAAATAAATCAACTACATTTTCTCCGGTCCCGTAAAATCCCCGTTAATTCGGATTTCACAGGACGGGAGAGAATGTCCGAATTAACTGATTGTTCGAATTATCGCCAGTGCGGTCGTAACAACTGAAAGATGCTTTCAACGTCACCAAAATTTTATTTTTGTAGGAAGTCAGTGATTGTCGTTTGCAATGATTGTCGTTTGCTCCGCGGAGGTGACGTGCAAGGAAATCACTATTTTGCGAACTTCGGGAAGGTGGTTCAGTCCGCGCGCACTCTCCGGCGAAACCATGCAAACTTCCTGTAGATGTGCCTTCGAGATGTACACTAGCTCGTCCCGTTTCAATGTCGAAGTTCTTTAGGTTCGCCTTTAATTTCTGCTGCGAATCAGAATTAGCTGAAGCACAGCCACGGCGGGCTGTGCTGCTGTCTCCCCACCTGAACTCCGTGGGGAGTCCAAATTAACCGAATTTTGGCAGAACCTGTCCTATTTATTGGGAGCTTTCAGCCAAAGAACTATGCAGAGTTTGGAAGGGACCAGACGCCGCGTCAGAATTAACCGAAATTCCGAATTAACGGGGTTTCGCTCTATTTTGGTGAACCGCTAGCTTTATTGGTGAACCGCTCTATTTTGGTGAACCGCCATCAATGTACATGACTTCAACAGACGCTGAAATTCTCAGAACCCTTGTGGTGTCTGCTCGATACGAATGTGACTGCAGGGCCAGTTAAGCGCCCATATCCGGCCTCACCTGGCGACGTAGGCGTTGCGCGCGCTGGCGTTGCCCAGCCAGTCTGGCGCGAGCCCCTCCCAGGGCAGGGCGTCGGTGCGGTCGGCCATCTTGGACGAGAGCGGGCCGCTCTCCAGCGCCCCGGAGCGCACCAGGCTGGACAGCTGCGCGCGTAGGAAGCGCAGCAGCGCCTGGGCGTCCAGCTCGCTCACCAGCGGAGACTGGTTGGCCAGCATGTACAGCGTCATCGCCGGCTCGTACTTTGCTGCGGGGACAGCGAGCGCGATCGCATCTAAGCTTAGCTTAGGCATTTGATGCGGCCGAATATGAGGCTGTAACAAAGCCCGTATCAAAGCGAAAGGTTTAATACGAAGTGTTTCATTCCGGGATACACAAACATTTGAGTGACGTCATATCCGTCACGGAAGTGACGCCAGTACAACGAAGCAAACGGCCGGTAAAGGGTGCACTCCTGCACACATAATCTTCTTGTGGGGAAGCAACCTTTAGAACTAAAGAGTACGTTATACTCCGGGTTGTTCGTTTTCGAGTTTTATATTTTAACACGAAAGTGTTTTATGCCGGGATACACTGAGGTTTCACTGACGTCATATTCGTCACGGAAACGACGTCAGTACTCCTTAGCCGATGCGTCCCGCCAGCAGGACGTTGCTCGCCAAGCACACCCAAAAGACAGCCGCCGACCCGAAAATAATGCTCAGCTGCAGATTTCGCTGCACACTTCACTTTCGGGTTTTACCGATTCCTATGACAGGAATCAACCACAATTTTTCGTTGGTACCGATGGCGTCCTGACAAAAAACTAATGCATTTCCCCATGGACCGGTTGGTCGACCGGAAAGCTCTGATAAGGTCTCTGGATACACGAAGCATGTGTGAATCCGACCTTCCATTGTGTTAAAACGGTTACTTGAAAATCGCGAAAAAGGAACGGTTCTAGATGGGACAGTACACGCATCGATCACGAGGGAGGACTACAGTTCATAAACCACGTCTCATAAACCACGCATGGGTATACATTTAGATCGTTCGTAGATGCTTCGTCACATGGGTTCGTTCTTCGTTTGCGATTTGGGTCTATGAAAGTTTGTCGATCGCTTGGACGCACTTTCAGCGAAGATTGGACGCACTTTTAGCTTTTGTGCTTCTCTTAACTTTCTTGAGGAGGGGATGGGGATTTTTTTTCTTTTAAACACCGGTATCCATCGCTGGCCTTTTTCGGGGATAATTCGCGTTTACTGAAGTACTTCATCGCTCATGGCGTCATGCCCTTGTTCCCGAACCTTGGGCATTATTATCTTAGTCTTGTGGCACGAGAAGTATATGATGCACAGATTGCGGAATTCTGTAAGAAAAAAAGAACCGAAACCAACATTGACAGCTAACGGAGGGGCGCAGTTTGTGCCGACTAAAGCCCGCCAAACGTGCCCGCCTTCAGCTATCGAGAGCGTCCGGCGTAGTGCTGCCGGTGGTCTTATCATAAAGACTTCGCGGAGGGCCCCGTTCCCAAGGTCTCTTCCAGTCTGCTGTCAAGAAAGAGGCCATGGTCATCGGGGAATTTCGCCTTATTGGCGCCATCTTGGACTAAATCCGCCAGCGCCGAAGTGCCGCTGGAGTACGCGATATGAGCATTGCATGCTTTGATAAGAAACGTGAGGTCTGTGGGACAACATAAGATATACGTAGTGAGCGGGGTTTCGCTTTGCGCTACCCCGCACTTCCCGGCTCCGCCCCCGTGCAATTTGCCAACAGGTTGTTGTAAAGTTGGCGTCACCGTTAGCAGTTGTGCATCCCAGTGAACAACGTTTGCCGTCGAGGACACCTTGCATCGAGGTGAGTACACGAGATTCAAGCGTAAATTAAATTTCTACATTGATTTAGCATTTTGTAGCGTGAGCTACACTGGCCGAGGTTGAGCAGTTTCGCGTGGCTCCTGGAGAGTCGTGCTGCGCATGCGCGAGTAGCAGGGACGTCTCACGGCGCACAGCTGGCGCGCCGGAGCTGCCGCCGCCGCAACTGGATTGGATTGAATTGGATTGGATTGAAAATTGTTTTAGCAGCAGTAAGCATGATAATCAGCTAATCCTAGACAATCAGGAAACTTAAGAATAACCAGCTGAACCTTAGCTCACGCTACGTATATCCTGACATAGCCGAGCTAAGCCACTGCTAGTTTTTCTTGACACACTGAAACTACAATGCGAAAAAAAAATGTCGAACAATTGCAGAAAGTCGGACAAGAATATCGGAAATCTGGAGTGGGAGCAAGCTTTTCTCAATAGCACACGCTTTCCCGCGGAGGATTTTTATGTACAAGCTTTGAATGGCTGGTCGGGCGCTCACCAATCATGCGGACGCAGTGGTCGACGTCGGTCTGGGCGGGCGCGGCATCGTCCTCGTCGATGAGCCTGCACAGAAGCTGCTTCTCGGGACCGGGGGGCAGCAGCCGAGACGCCAGGAGCGCCGTGCGCATGCCCAGGTAGTTGAGCAGCTCGTGCTGCCTGATCTCCTGCGAAGGAGACCACCCCGAGACGATTGGCGCTCTGGGCCCTTCAGTCAGGTCTCATTTAGGGGGCCACGTGTCCCCACTTGGCCCGTATTTCGGTTGTATTGACGACCAGCTAACAATGAATGTCTGCGTAGCGATCGAAGACGTGCATCTAAAGCGTCTAATTTCGTCGTCCCCGTACCTTGAGCACGTCCGGCAGCGCGTTCATGTAGCCTGGCGCCCGAACCACGACGTCGTCGAGAGCCTGGTGGGGCTCGAAGGCCTCCTCGACCACTGTGCGCAGGTTCCAAGAGGCCCACGCGCTCTGCGAAATCTTCGCAGCGCTCTGAGGATAACTCGCGACGCGCTGACGCCCGCCACTCAATTCCGCATCTGCGAGGTGTACCAAAAAGTTGGCTTCACCGCTAGCAGTTAAGCCATTCAGCAAAGGACGCTTGCCGGCGATAATGTCTAGCGCTCTTTATCCGAAGTACGTCAGTCATAGTCGCATAGCAGTTCGGCCAATTAATAAATTCTCTGGTTCACGTGTCGCCTTTTAAAAGAGAATTGTGTATTTAAAAATATACATTGAAAATTAACTATTTGTTTCCACATGGCTCCAAGTTAGGAGAAGTTAGAGGGCGTCATAAACAGGTTATTTTATCAGCACAACCACGTCACTCAGATGCAAATGTCCAGTCCACGCGTGATCAAATCAAAGGAACTCTGTGAAGCTATCGCTGCTGTAGGGCGTCACCACACAAGCCTACTGAAGAGTTAGGCTTGCCCGTGACTATATTACTATACAGTCGGTAAAACGCTTGTCTATGGCAGCAAGTTTAATTTCAACTAGTTACATCTGAAAACTGCCGAAACATACTCTTTCTAAACACGTTGGAGACAACAGGGGTGGGCTTAGACTCCAGAACGCCGCAGTTTTCTTGATGTCGAGCTCAGGGAAAGTACGAAAGCTGTGTTATAAACACGCGTTTTACCGACCGTACATTCATGAACTCAAAATCATGCACCCCTCCGTCTAACAACGATGGTGATTGAACGCGAAACTTTCTCATGACGGCTTCTTTGGTTGTCATCTGAGTTTTCCGAACCGCTTCGACCTTGTCAAAATGGAGCAAGCGGATAGACGCCGGCTTCATAACTCAAGGGACCCAGGTTTGATTCCGGCCACCGCAAGCGTTCTTTTCTTTCACCTCACCCACGACTATTCATCATCATCGTCAGAGAAAGTTGGCTTTCCTGCAGGGCATTTTCGCGTTACAGGCGACATTAGTGAGGACAATAAATCTTCGCTTCCGTATATAACTCGTCTTATTGAGGGGCAATGACGGCGCTGAGAGATCTAAGGCGCGCGCACCCGACAGGCGCATCGTGTGGTTCCACGGGGGAGGGTCATCGCCCCTGCGCGCCGCGTCCAGGAGCTTCTCTATCCGGTTGACGTCGACGGGCGGCGGGAGCTTGCTCCCGGCGGCCACGAAGGCGGCCGCGGCGGCCAGCGCCATGTCGTTGGGCCCCGCCGCTGGGGCGTCGAGGAGCAGGCGTGGCTCGGCCAGGAAGACCCGCCCGTCGGAGCCCACGCCCATGCGCAGCAGCGTCGGCTCGTTCGTGAAGTAGTACGCGTTTCCCAGAACCTGCGCGTATTTTGAAGCGCGGGATGGCCCAGGGAAGGCGTCGGCTGTTCACATGCCCGCGCTAAAATCGTTATAATTGAGGCTCGCCTTTAAAGCGTGCTTCACCACAAGTACATTATTACTGCGGTGAAACTAAAGCGCAGGCGCGCCAACGAGGATGCTATTACTGCGTTGGCTGAGAATTACAATGACAATTTATGATAACTTATATGAGAAGAGGAAGAAGCTGCAAGGTAATCTAGCGCTGGATAATCGCATAACGTTCGGTTGATGGTGTCATGAGTGTCAATTTCTTGAGGGACGCGAACCGAGCAGAAACAAGGATTGGGGACGCGAAACGACCACCGTCTCATACAAAGATCGTTGTCGCCCCCCAGACGAGTAAAGCAGGCGCCAACACAAGCTCTTACAGCTTCGTCTTTTTTAAACACACGACTGCGCACTTAAAGTGGCTTGCGAAGGCTGCATTAAAGACTTCAAACGTATGCGTTGTTAGCGAGAGCCCGTGAATTTTTGAGGGAAGACAATGCGGAATAGTCCGATTGGCATCTGCATCACCCTTGATACATCTTTTCTGAGGTACTTATAAGCCCCTATGCTTCAGGGGGAATGTTTGGGGTGTAAAAGTAACTTCCCTCCCCCCACCCCTGCGCCCGCTAAAAAGAAATTTTGGGACAGTCTTTCTTTCCCAAGTTTCGGCTGAACGATTAGAACACCAAAAACTAGATTGATTGAAAGCTATACGCCTCGAGCGCGGCCTGTAGGGGCGCCACTGAAATCCCCCTAGCGGCCCGTTTCGAAAGCAGGCACGGGAGTCCCCGGCCCGCTCCCCCCTGTCGCCGTTGCTTTTGGGGCTCGTTCAAGACAGCGATTTATCGTTTGTCCGCGTTCGAAATACCGAATAACGTGGGGCAGGCACTCTGTTTGCAAGCGTGGCATGTTCACGAGAGTATAAGCGTTTATGACGCGATCTTAGTGAGATCTATATGAGCGCCGGGCGTGTGTCACAGTCCGGCGTCCCGAAGCCAGCATTTGCATGCAGCTGATTGCAATTCCGCTGCACTGAAATTTAGTGACAGTGTCTCCGTAAGCAGTGTTTCCTCCGATGGTCATGTTGCGGCCATACACACTATGATGTAAATCGACTTTGTGCACTTACAAAATCTAGCGGAGCACTCATACCTGACAGCACGCAAGTTACGCCTGCCAATATCACATATCAGATATTGATCAGTACCATGAACAAGCCAATGCGGCATAAATTTCACAAACATTGTACCAAAGAAGTACGACGGATAATGCAAAATTACACTCCGGAGTCAGCACACGACGACAAATTTAATGCTGGGTCGTCTTGTCCCGAGGTGAGCGCTCCCAAAGATTCATCTGTTTACATTTATCCTCCACGAGAAGCGCGAAGATGGGCTTATAGAGTAATCCGCGTCCGTGACCAAACTCTTATTCGAAACATCGTCGTAAGAGTCATGACACAGGGAGACTGCAGAATCTAGCATAAACCGAAATCAGAGGCCCTTATCAGATACGACACTCTTCCAACGAGCCCGTGTATACGAGATTTTGGCGCACGTTAAGGCTCTCCAGGTGGTCAAAATTAATCCGGAGCCCTCCACTACGGCGTGCCTCATCGTCTCCGTTGCGTCGGCGCGTTAAACCCTGCAATCAATCAATCAACTCTTCCAACGACACCTCGTATCGCTTGTGAACTGCCTATCCTGTATTCTTCAAAAAATGAGTCCGCCGAGTGACCAGCCGTTTTTCAAGGCTAAAAACAAACGAAAAGTGAACACGCATCTTGTGTGTGCGATTACTAAAACGTTCATTCGTTGATTCCGCTCCGCATTTGTAAACAACGATAGTTAAGCGTCCTCCTCCTCCTAACCCCCCCCCCCCCCCCCCCATGTCTAGCAAAATATCAGTGCATTTCGCATCTAGTTGGTCTGGTGAATACTACCTTGCTCGAACAAACGTCTTTAGCATTTCAGAAGCTGCACTCGTTTTTTTTTTTTTTCATTCCCGTACGACTATTCTATTTATTCCTTACTTGCAGACCATTCATTTTCCCGTGGCTTCATTAACATATACCTTGGTTCTTTCTATAAGGCATGAGTGGGCACATATCTGACAATGCATAGCCTTTGAGTCTACTTAACATTTTCGCGTGGCTTATATTCCCATAAAAGGCACAAGTTTTTGTCAGCTATTGGGTTATCACGTCCCCGAAACATATTTTTCTACGACGTACATATTCGAAGCAAAGCCGCATTTGTTGTCTGCGCTGAAAAACGAACCAACCACTTACAGTGCCAATATCAGGTCTAAGCGAGGCGACAATAAATAGAATTCACTTGTGCTGACGTGTTCGAAGGTGGCAGCGGTGATATGCTGCTGCCGTCGCCGACGCCCGCAAGAGCGGCCAAGAAGCGCGCAGAACCGCCTCCCCGGGTAGCTCTTGTTGGCGTTAGAGCGCTCTACCAAGACGCAGCTGTTTTTTTTAGGTGCCCTAAACGTGCAGTTAGCTTACAGACGTCACCATAACAAGTTGTTTAGAGCGCGGAAAGGCAAAGAGAAGCGAAAGAGAACCAGAACACTGCATGACCACCTATCAGCCACGCAGCGCTAATCCCGCAAACGCCGCGGAGAAGCGGCGGCAGGCGGCGCAGCGATCGCGAATCTCGAGGCGTATATTGATTGTCTGCTACAAAAAATAACGCCTGGTGGAAAAGTTTGTGCTGAAGCTTAGACGACAACGAACGAGAACACATGACCAATTTTGCTGCGAGAGCTTATCCGTAATATTTTTCTACTCGTGACATTAAAATGCGAAAGTATATTGCTCAATTTTCTGGACATTGGGATTATTTACCGAAAAGATATGTTCATGTTGTGGACTGACACCGTCAGCATCGGTATCACATAAGTGGGCGCTGTTGTATACCCCATTCCAGAGTAACGGGGCGGGCCTGTAGCTTCAGCTAGTATGCAAGGCCAGCTTCGAGCTCTGACATAGGCCCTTCCATCGCGCCAAGATACACGTTTAGACTGCCAACAAAAAGTTGGCAGTTGTTCAGAATATACAGGATTACTCAGACACTGCCGAAAAATTCGTAGTTTACGTTTCAACAAGTTTCATTATGCACCAGCTATCTTTGCCGTGCCGTTGCAGGAAAATTGCGTACGGCACACCCATGAGCAATCACTTACCACCACGGGACCACCACCCTAACTCAAGGATAAGACGTCCAGGAGGGGGCGGGTTTTCGGCCCCTTGCCCGGCACCTACATCAGGACTTCGCTTCTCCTTGGCCCATTTCCTCAGTCAATAAAGTTTTTTCTCTCTTTCTACCCTTTATCAGATCGGACGCTTCTAATTAAAGCGAACACCGTATGATCAATGGTTTGTTTCGACGACTAAAACCGCGGAAATCGCATTACCAGACCACACGATAATGTACAGCATTATTATGTGGACCAGACCACAGGGTAATATTCAGCTTTATTCTGTGGATTGTACCACGGCATACTGGAGCCTTATTCACCTCAACCGACCTATAAGATTAAACCACCCTTGTTTACAAAACTAATGCGTAGAATTGACTTAAAAGAATCCTTTGCAGTAAAAAAAAATCCCTTTTTGTTAGAAAAACCTCAGAACTGCTGGGGCTCGAACACAAGCCGTCAGTGTCAAAACCGTAACCTCTACCCCTGCACCACAGAAGTCAACGAGCGGGGCCGTTTTATAGCTCAAAGGGGAATATTACCCTGCGGTCTGGTCCACACAGTAAAGCTGAAAATTATTCTGTGGTCTGGTCCACAGAATAAGCAGTGCGTTAAACGTACGCCGAAAGGAACAAACAATAAGCGTAACATGTCACCGGTACGTATTTCTCTCGGGGGAGCACATTGCACGGTCGCCATATTTGGCTGTCATTCTAGATGGAAACGGAAAGCCCCGCTGATAGCCGTGCCATGATGCAAAGCCATCTTCACGACGTTGAGATTGAAAACGTAGCTTGATATCCATTCGATGGCTTCAAAATGGCTGCCAGCGCTCTTTGTGTGCGGTACCTTGGACACGTCCTCGGAGTTTGCCGTGTCTATCCGGGGCTGCGGCCAGGGAGCCACACCGGCGCTGTCGAGCAGCTTGGCACGCAACTGGGCGCCGGCATCGGGGCCCGGTTCGAGGCACTTGCGGTAGAGGCGCTGCAGTGCCTCGGGGAGAAGCCACTGCCGGTCGGAGGGCCCCGCTAGGATCTGGTGCAGCGCGCGGGACAGGGCCGCCTGGTGAAGGTGGTCCACCGTGTGCCGGTCGCGCCGCACCTCCCAGTCTTCCTCCCTGCACGAGCAGAAGGTCAATCAATCAATCAATCAATCAATCAATCAATCAATCAATCAATCAATCAATCAATCAATCAATCAATCAATCAATCAATCAATCAATCAACCTGGGTTACGTTTAATTGCGCAGTGTGAACTTCCCAGCCCATTCTTATATGCGCTTCAATACGCACCACTGAGTAACTCGGCGGGAGAAAACACTTGTAACTTCGCTCGATAAAAAAAATAGTTTTTACAAATCGGCGTCAGCGGAGTTCAAAAAGTCTGCAGATGACCTTGCAGGATTAATGGACAAACGCGCACTCCCTTGCCGAAAAGGAACCGCGTTAAGCTCGCTATTTGCTTTCCCAACAATCGGAGACGCCAGTGGTACCGTAGCACGGGACAATCACAATTTTAGAGCGAAAGCTCTACTACGCCATGTTTCGAAAGGTCATTCATCGCGTCGCAATGACCTTGAGCCGAATCAATCGACTACAGTACCCTTTTGGCGCGCCTCGACCTCGTAGCCAGTGGTTGCAGACGTAGCCGTAAAGGTCCGTGCAGGGATCGGCCGTCCTGTCGAGGCTGACGTTGGCGGCGGCCGCCGCGCACGCCTCGGTGCGGCACGTGTGGCGGACGCGCTCCTCCTGGCGGCGGCCGGCGACGTAGGAGACGTATATCTCCGTAGTCGGGGTCTCGGAGGCCTTCCGCGCCCGCTCCCAGTCTCCGCCCACGCTGCTCAGGATGAACAGGTTGAGCACGAGCAGGATGAGCAGCACCAGGAGCACGCCGCTCACCATCAGCCACAGCGTCAGGCGGCTGCGCTCGGCCGGGTCCGGCACGTCTTCCGCCACGGCGCCTCTCTGGGCACCTCCTGGGTCGCCGCCGGCTTCTCTAGCCCCACCGGCATTCTGCGGCAGAAAATGGAAGACATGTGGGCCCGAGCGATCCGGTTTCCGACGCGGTGCGGCAAAATATCTAGCAGATTGGACGCGCGCGAGAGCGGCCGATACCGGGCCGATACCGTATACGGCATCCAAACCGGTTCCCGGAACCGGAGACGCGTACGTAGACGCGCCCTTTTCCACACCAGTGAACTCGTGTGAACTGCAGTTTCCAACCAAGTAGTTTCGTTTGAGAAGCCTACACGGCGCTATTTACAGCATTAACATATTACCGCAATTTTATAGGTCAAACTGGCCGGAATCATGTTACAGCAGCGTTCGGCACACGATGTTTTTTGTGAAGTGGTGAACTCACGACTTCGAGCTCGGTTTCGTTGTCGTCGTTGTGGCTGGGAGTGTCAGTCTGCATGGTTCGTGGCGAAAGTGGGAGGCAGTGTCGGTGTCCTCGTTCCGGAATAGCAGGGACAGCGACTGCCGGGCTACTTGCGCGTGACCGCACGCGATGGAGCGTGAGCACGACTGCACCTTCCTCTTCCTTTTTAGAAGGGAAGGGATCCCCCTTTTTTTAATTGCGATAGTATCCATAGCGTGTTACGAGCAGTGGGAGGGGGCGCTGTGTAGCTCGGATCCGGGGACCCAAATCTCCCTGGTGAACCGAGCCACCGCTGTCGCCGTCAGGCTCATGCCACCGGCCACCCCGCCCTCTTAACTGCCTTGTACAATAAAGTCTCTCTCTCTCTCTCTCTCTCTCTCTCTCTCTCTCTCTCTCTCTCTCTCTCTCTCTCTCTCTCTCTCTCTCTCTCTCTCTCTCTCTCTCTCTCTCTCTTACTTTTTAATTGATTGATTGATTGTTGGGGTTTAACGCGCCGACGCAACGCAGGCGATGAGGCGCGCCGTAGTGGAGGGCTCCGGATTAATTTTGACCGCCTGGGGATCTTTAACGTGCGCCGAAATCTCGCACACACGGGCGTTTTTGCTTTTCGCCTCCATCAGAAAAGCGGCCGCCGCGGCCGGGAATCTTACTTTTTAATGCTGTTGCATTTGTTGCGAAAGAAGTGAATGACGACGAAGACGACTACAAGGTGATAATGATTAGTATGGTTAGGGTGATTACCCTAATCATCGTGCTGATGGGCTCTAGACAACAATATGTCCTTCATTTCCAAGGAAGCTGAGAATTTTCATAGAAGACCTGTGCGAAATCATGCGGGGTAAATAGGATCCTGCCTATTTTTTACCGTACCTGCAGTCTAGTATCGGTGGGTTACCGGACCTATATGAATCCTATTGGCCGCGAGGGCCACCACTGAAGAAACCGCGGCGTTGCTAGCATTCTGACGTCACAGGTAGGACGCCTGGTCCTACCTCACTAAGGTGACGGCGCGTGACAGGGCGCGTCACGCACCACTTCGGGTTGAAATATAATAGCGTAATTTCTTGTTTATTCTTTGTGTGTGGAGCGTAATTTTGCTACTTTGGGCGCTATTGACCTCATGCATGGTTAATTAAGCCCATGCGATCAAGGGAAAACAACCAATGATGAAAAATGGACAACCAAGAGCGATTTATTTTTATTCTTTGTTTTGTACAGTTCAAGACAGGTAAGACATGTCTGCACGCCGTTTCTTGCTCCCCACCCCTCACATACACACACACACACCAAAGAAGTAAGCCTGCTTGTGTGCTGTAGTTTTTTAAAGAAGATGGTCTTTCTTGGGCTACTTCAACGCAGAAATTTTGGGCTGTCTGTCTGTCTGTCTGTGACTCGATTCAGCCACCCGGCCAAATTGAAAGAGAAACTGCGCAGTAGTCTTATATACCCACAGCCAAATCTGAACGTCTAAGTCCGGTGTTAATGTTCGTACTTGTCAACATAATTGAACAAGAACAAGACATTACGTAAATAAAAGGCACGAAATCAATACATGAGTGATACTTGCAGTGTTCCTTTATTAAAAAATTCACGGATGCTTGGTTTTTGCGACAGCAAATGAAATGCTACATCAACTGCAGAAAACCGTCGCTTGCTGTTGCCCGTGCTACCTGGCGGCATTTAAAAAATCAAACGGCAACAGCAACGAAAGGGAACAGCAGCCCTCCATGCAGCAGCCACGTTCCGCTTGGAACGCTCGTGGAGTAGGGCAACTTGGTTCTATAAACGTTGTAGTAGGGTGCCTCGATTCACGCGCGTCCCCGCCGTACGGCAGCGCTGGCATCGAGGCACCCGGCTTGGAGCAGTGGAACGCGGTAAATTTAAACTTACTTGAGCAAACCTCTAGCGCGTTATCTTGGGAGGAACGAGACGGGAGAGGAACAGCATGCAAGGTGAGCAGAAAAGAGAAGGGAGGCATTTACTTGCCAGGGGCGCCAGTCGACCAGCGTCTTACGTCGACATTTGCAACGAAAGGAGCAGATGCGCGGCCATTTTTCTTTTACTGCTGATGGGAGAAGTTTGTAGGGCGCGTCCAACCAAGTAACCTTGCCTTCTTTTCGCAGTTTCGTTCCGCACACCAACACCGACCTCTGCCTTGTACACAAAGCCACAGCTTCGAATTGTCAGCAACCACGCGCTCTCTCCAGAGGTAGTGTATACTGCTCGGTATACCTCTAATTTAATGTAGGTATATCGAAAAAAAAAAAAGTCATATTGAAACTGACCGCTAAAGCGTCTCAGATTACGCTGAGCTTCATTTACTTGTCGTAGTTAGGTAGTTCACTGTGAGGTTGTGAAGGTTAGAGAATTACGTCTGCTGTCAACATGTACATGGCCGTATGCAAAAGGAGTATGGTTACCTATAAAGGCTGCAGCTCTTGTTATAGAGAAGCTGTATCCAGAAACAAATTATATGAACATTATCCGCCAAGACTACATTAACAATGCGCCTAGATTCATCTACTTTTCTTAATTACGTGGTTCACGGTGAAGTTGTAAATCTTGTGGGATTCCCGTCTGCAGTACATAGGCTTGTATCCGGGAGAGAAACGGACAGCCCCACGTTTGTCCGCTAGAACAAAACTGTCGCCCTTCCAAGCTTTATGGAGCTAAATAAATAGGGAGTATGTTCAATCGCAAATTACCAACAAACGTGCTTTGTTTCGTCCACTCTTTGGACTGCGCCCAGCTTCGCTTGTCAGCCTTCTTCACAATGTGGAACGGCAATGATTTTTTATGCCCTTTAGGTCTTGTTGCTCTAAATAAGCACATCCGAATAATTAATCTTTTAATGACAGCCGAATAATAGGGTTAAAATTTCCATTCGATGCACAGCCCTAATGGTAAGTCGTCCTCAAAGCACTCGTGCATGGTTTGCGATAGTTTTTTTTACACACCTGGACTAGTTACCAGGTATCCTACAGCTTGATCACGCAGCAGACCCCGGATGTTGTCGCGCCGGAACGGGTAGTTGCGACAGATCACGTTCGCGCCCCTCCACTGAAGCGCTGACTGTGGTTGGCGCATAAAAAGGCGAACATCAAATCCGCGTAACAAGGCGGCCCCGTTGTTCGACTCGTACGCATGGCTGCATATTATTAAACACCTGCTGACGGCAGAAGCGAGCGAGTTATTTCTGTTCGTTGTGTTAGCGAAACTGCGGAGAGATCGTTGCCAGATTTCGTTCGTTTGTGTGCCTATATACGCCGAAGTTTATGTGCGTGCGTGCGTGTCTGTGTGTGCGTGTGTGTGTTTGTGTTTGCGCGCGCGCGTGTGTGTGTGTGCGTGTATGTGTGCGTGTGCGTGCGTCTCTCTCTCTCTCTATCTCTCCCGGTATCTGCGTCCAATTCTGTGGGGAAAGCAGACAGAAATGTCTCCGCAAGCACGCTGCAGCTGGCTCAAAAAGTGTCCATTACGGCATGAGTGATGGTACCGACGCTAATAGGTAACATTAAAAGAGAATACCAGCAATGTTACCGTTATGAGCGACGACTCTGGCGCTAAGCGGACTTCGCGAAACTATGTGCAGTTTTCAAGAGACGACAGTATTTCCTGGGCTAAGTAAGCGCTGTCTGTCGGTCGGTCTGATTACCAGTGACCGATCAGTGACGGATGCACGTGGGTCATTTGTATCCCGTAAACCACAGCTGCCCTCATTTTTGTGTTTTAGTAATTATTCGGGGATGTTTGGAGCATCTGCGTTCGTTTTCATTCGAGCGTGTGTGCGTGCGTGCGTACGTGCGTGCATATGTGTGCGTTGTGAGTGTGCGTGCGCTTGTTTGCATGTGTCTGTACGTGTGTGTGTGTGTGTGTGAGAGAGAGAGAGAGAGAGAGAGAGAGAGAGAGAGAGAGAGAGAGAGAGAGAGAGAGAGAGAGAGAGAGAGAGAGAATATGCGTTCATTACGAATCATGCCCTGCGGAGTCACGTGCACTTGTATCTTTATGGGGACATCACTGGGAACGAAGCAACTTTTTGCTTTATTAAAGCAGAAAAATGACTAAGATATTGTTTTGGCATAGGTATACCGGCGGCGTATGACACCCGCCGAAAAATATTTCTGGCTACGACCCAGAGAGCTACCTCTTTTTTTCCTCCTCCTTTTGCGTGTTTTTCACATTCGCGATTTTGGACAAATCAATTGATCACTACTACAAGCGGTTACACACACTGCACGCGGGTCAGAATCCGTTGTTCATAAATTGACGAATGGACCTTTTTCCAGTTGCGATCTGCGCATGCGCGACTCTAGCACCCAGCTCCCGTGCCGCCATTTTTTGCAGTAAAGGTAAACAAACCGCCGCCAGTTTTTCTTTATGCTGGCAGAGCCGGCAACCCCTCATCGTGCTACTTAGGCGGAGCTGTTGCAGTATTTAGTGAGCTTGTATTGCGGCGCTTGTTAGATGAAAAGACGCCGCGTTACTGGAGCCGGCATATCGCTCAATTAAACAGGCGTCGCCAGCGGCACCGCTTCGACATGCCCGACTCGTGTGTTGCGGTCGGGTGCGTGAATCGCCGAAGTAAAGAGACCAACATAGGCTTCTTTAGATTCCCGTCGCCCTGCGGCGAAAGCGGTGGACCACGGAGCAAGATTTAAAGAGGAGCGCCGACTGTGGCCCAGAAAAAATCTTTTGCTCGGGCCGATAATGTCCACGCGCCGCCGGCCGCCCAGCTTTCCCTTTGCTCTCTTCCTCCTTCGTTCGCCCTCTCGTCGCTGTGCCTCTGTACATGGCTCTTCCCTTCTTCGCTCTCCCCAGAGGCATCTTTTCTTGCGCAGCGACGTCTGTCTTATGCCTGTCCCACTATGCAGGAGGCATGCGTGCACGCGCGGAATTTAAACACCCGTGCGCGGCCGCAATAGACGGCGCAGATAATCGCACGCCGCCGCATACATGGCGATCGCTTATTCCCGGAACGTTTAGTCTGACATTCTGAATATCCACTAAAAATATTGTACTAACCCAGCACATGTAAGACGCAACTGAACGACGACGACTTCAGAAGCACCGAAGAATGAGCAAGAGTAAAATGGAACGCCACAACATAGTGTAGCGTGATTCTGCTTACGACGAATCGATGCAGCGCAGAGGTTACCGTTTGTTGTTATCCCGCTCTCCGGCCACGTGCTTAATTATTTATGCTGCTTCTGCGCACGAACAACGCTTACAAGGGTCGCCCGGAGTCTCCATCCGCAAACGGCAATGATGCACATTTCTGTGCCAATGACTGAATTGGACGGCTGCCCTGTTGTGTCAAGTGTACAAAAACACTGCCAGCTTGATAAGGAACCCAAGAATATCAAACGCATACTTCATTTTAACTCATGCCGCAACTTACCGCCCGATGTTCACGGTCGCTCTACGGTCGTGTTATCTCGTCGATAACACCGCGGTCTCCAAATAAAATGCTGTGATTTGTATGGCTGCAATTTTTTGGCCTACCAGGGTTCCCTGCGTTTTTTTTTTCGTTAAGCGGCTGACCAGCAAAACAACCGGCTCGTTAAACCTTTTCTTTCGGCGAGTTATCGCGAAATGAAGGCTTGTGAAAAGACCGCACTGTCAGGGACTTGATCTTGAGCAGATTGCTACGTCGCGGGCAGTCGCGGGTGATGTTATCGCATTTCTGTGAGCGTGTAAGTGCCGACCCGTGTTCTAGGCGCACTCTGTTTTGGACGCAAGTTGCAGAACTGCGAGAAAGCTGAGGGAACTTTTATAATCGCCAGTGATCAGAACCAGTTGCTCCTTTCGCCTTTTGTAAAACCTGTTAAAACACAGCCAAATTGGTATTCCCAAATTTACAAAACGGAGCCACATTTTCGGCAAGCACCGCGCAAAAGGTAGTGTTTGTATAGCAGCCATATGTTTGTATGTGGTCTCTATATATTGTTTTCCCGCCATGCAAACCAATCCTTAACGTATCTTTGCCGTACCGCCACTCAATTCCTTCGGGTCCGGGTTACCCGGAAGGTGCTGTCGAACAAGTTAATCAACTGTGCGAAGGAGGCGCGCAATGATCGCGAAGCGGCGCCAAAGCAGGCCCAAAGCAGTCCGTGCCCAAAACTACCGTCGCCGAAGCAGACGACAGAGCCGACGGAATGCGTTTCGCCAACTCGCCCGCCGGCGCACGGGGAACGCCGGCCGCTTAGCCGCCGCCGGCTAAGGTCCCTTTCGCTGCGCCATCTACATTGTGCTCCGCGAGTTATGGACATTAAGAGCCCGCCGGAGAGAGCGAAGTCGGCGCTCCTGTTTATCTTGCTCCGTGCGGTGGACTAAAGCCTTACACCGCTACAACGACGACGGAACGCAATGGGAACCGACGAATGGCTCGCGCATCTGCGGCGACCACGTGTAGTGTGCGTCAACTACAAGGAGAAACACGTGCACACCAACCGCGCTGCGAGGAATGGCCATGGAGCAAAGAAAAGTTTGGAATAACGGTCCGGGCAGTGCATGCGCCTCGGGGGATCCGTGAGGGAGCCGGGTTACTGCCAATTTTAGTTCATACAAACGGCCGCTAGACGGTCCGGTACTGGAAAAAGTTTCATTGACGATTGAGATTTGAGTAGGCTCCATTAAAGTTTCGGATCACCAGAGCTTGACACCTGCATCTCTTTGAACTTCGTCTTATGTCTTTCACATCGATGATGCGTTCGGCTCCCATGACGTGAGAGAATTAATCGGCAGCCCATGCCGGCTTCTCGCTCATGACCTTGGTGGATGTTCGCCGCGCGACGCCACCGATTACACTGTCTAGGTACGGTGTTCTTTGCGACGTTCCACGTAATTAACCAGTCTGACCCTCCAGAGTCCTGCCCCCCCCCCCCCCCCTTCCAAGTAATTTGTTTATTTACGGGCTAGGCCTCTCTACTTCCTTGACATTACGGAAATTACGATCGCGCGTTGCTATCAATTTGGCTGCTTGCACTACGGGATAGTAGCTAATTTTACGTTGAGAACAATAACAAGACGCGAAAGCAGCCACGGATCTCCGGACCGACACGCTGACAGCGCTAGTCTGCTTGGCGGCAACTTGAGGAACGCGGGAGCCGTTTGTCAAGGTTTGTGGGCAGCCTTTATTACGCGGGGTTACTATAGTTATTGCAGCGACTCAGCGTAGCGACGCAGTAAATAATTGCCGGGCAGGGTCGTTCTCCCTTCCGGACAAAGTAACAGAGGAAGCTCGCGGCTCCAAATCAGCAAAGGTGATTTCCTCGTCACGCTATGGCGGGTGAACCAAAGGCTCGTCATAAGTAACTGGATGAGGCTGAAAGGAGCCCGGCGAGCTTTGCCAGTCTGAAACAAAGGGGCGACGGAGCGAACGATGTTAAGAAGCGGCGGCAGACAATTAACCATTCTTGCAATGGATGACCCGGTGATTAGCTCTCGAAAGTGGACCAGGAACGCGGTGCGTCAACGTAAAAAGCACATGAATGATATACCGAACAAATAATGGTAGAGTAGCCAGAGCTGTCTGCCGGTCGTTTACAAGTCGTTTAAAGGTCGTTTACAAGTTATAACGAGTTTACAGTCAACTTGAGAATACTCTCGGCGAGTCGCAGCACGGCCTTCCGTTGTTTCGTAGTTCCCTACGTGTTCCCTACGTTAGGAAGGACCCACATAAAATGCTGTCCAATCGGAAAAGTGTAGGAAATGCTGTCCCATCGGAATCTCTCTCTCTCTCTCTCTCTCTCTCTCTCACACACACACACACACACACACACACACACGCACACGCACGCGCACGCGCACGCGCACGCGCACGCACGCACGCACACGCACACGCACACGCACACACACACACACACACACACACACACACACACACACACACACACACACGCACACGCACACGCACACGCACACGCACACGCACACGCACACGCACACACACACACACACACACACACGCACACGCACACGCACACGCACACG
Source organism: Haemaphysalis longicornis (assembly GCF_048455015.1). NCBI lineage: Eukaryota > Metazoa > Arthropoda > Arachnida > Ixodida > Ixodidae > Haemaphysalis > Haemaphysalis longicornis. The sequence goes on along the minus strand of NW_027526361.1, from coordinate 41,963,980 downwards.
CACACGCACACACGCACACGCACGCACGCACGCACGCACGCACGCACGCGCGCGCGCACACAACGCTCTTGCAGGCTCGACACAGTGGGCAAATAGCTGAAGAAGGGGCGAAGCAGTGCAACAACCGTAGCTTGCAGGTGGTGTTGGACGCCCCCGCGTCATCTTTTGCCGTCCGCAGTGCCCTATCCCACGTACGCTTCGTACGAACCCTTCACCAACCCAGTTCCTCCAAGTTAACACGCCTTGCGCTAACACGCCTAATACGCCTTTAGCGCAACTTTTATAAGTAATGTTGGACGGCAGCGAAGGGCCCTGGACCCCGCACATCTTGCCGCCAAAACATACACCGGTGGGTGCTCTAAGGAATAGAAAATTCTTTACTTGTGCAGGTTAAACTACAAGCGTACTGGGTCGGTTGGAGCAGTCTGCGAACCGATTATAGTCGCCAGTGTCATTCACCGTGTTGGATAGCACGTTATTATCAGTCGATTCAGGCGTTGCCCTTAATATATACAGTTCCAGCGTCACTGATCTCAGCCATAAACTCTACAAACACGTTTATGCATTATCAGTGCGGAGCTGTGAGATACGTTTTTGCTTAGCTCCGACCCCGAAACACAGGTCAGGGTCGTCCAACTGGCCGAATTAAGGTGCCGCTCGCGCCGAAGAGCTGCGGGCCGCCATCTGAGGGGGAGGAATCCAGGAAGAGTCCCACATCCCCTTCCTATTTTCACCCAGTTCTTTTTGGGGAAAAAGTCCACGTGATCGGCGGATGGTTGTGCGCGTGCTCGGGGTGTGGCTTCGTTCCTTCACTCATGGAACGTACCCTCATGGGACCTCTTACCAATAAACAGGTATAGCTTTTTAGGGCTAATCCGCCCACTTTATAGCACTATAAAATGAATATGTAAAATTTGAAGTGAACAAAAGACTTCACAATTACGCAATAAAATTTTAAATCAATTATGAATTGATGTCATTTGTTAAAAGAATAGGAAGGAAACCGGGTTTTGTACGCGTAAAATGTACAGGAGAAGAGCACCTATCGGGGTACGCGCCTGTTCTCCGAAATGTACGCGTTACACCTCTGTTAGAGAATCCCAGTGCTGATGTGACGCTAAACGCGCCCCCTGAACGCCTGTTCACGTGGTCTCCTGCCGACAGCCCAAGGGGGAAGCGTCGCGTGAGTGGCTGTGTCGCGTTCGCTCTTTATTGGCTTGCTCTTTTTCGTTTGTTTTCTTGCTCTCCGGGGGCGCGTGAGTGCCCGGAGTTGCGTTCTTTCTCATCACTTACATGACCTGTTACAGCGTTTATGGCAAGAATTCCCTGGATCTTGCAGCAAAGCTGTGTACCTCTACTTCCCAACGATTTTATCTCCGTGGGCAAAAACGCGCACTGAAAGAACACACCGGGGCACTCGTTTCCCAATGCCTCGCGCTAGAACGCTTTGTGCTTCTAAAACACGAGCTTAAGGCTGTATACCTATATCTCCCAACGGTTCCATCTTCCTGGGCAAAAACGCCAATGCCTAAGACGCAGAGCGCATGCGTCAGGCTAATCAGGCTTACAGCATAAAGCTCAGAATTCGTTTAAGAAAACCACAACACAGCATCAAAATCGCATCATGGTCAATTGATTAGGCGCCTGTGAACAATGGGTCCCCACATCATGTGCTCCTGGTGAAGATTATGTTTGCAGATTATATTTGAAGGCTAGGAAGGACTGGTGTCAATAAACAGAGCAGTTCTTGCCCAAGACGCCGAGCGCATGCGTCAGGCTATGCGAGACCCGGCATTTGTCGCCAGAGAAGCCGACCCGTAGGGACAGTAGATAAGGCACCGCCACTGAGGCACGCAAGTCCGCAACGGCGGCCATTTTGCATTTATCGGTGTTGCGAAACACATGTTTCTTACTATACACACTAGAGAGGAATCTGGCGCTAGCGGCTCATATCAAGGCCGTCTGTCATAGAGTTTTATACTAATGTATATGTTAGTATGAAACTCTATGCTGTCTGTGTCATCATGGGCCGCCATTATACCGTGCGCACGCCTTAGCTTCGTCACCGGCTTGGATTGAAACGTTTTAGTGGCCGTACATCCGAACACAGTGCCACAAAAAACGCGAAGAATGGTGTGTTGTTATAGAAGTTGAAAATAAAACACGCTGTTTTAAAGCTAAGGAAAATGGAAGTAAAGGGTATTTTTGCCGGAATGGTAGTGCCTACTACTGAGCGTGCCTATGAAAACATCGTCTTCGTGGTGAACCGGTGCACCGACCGGCAGCTACAGTTTAGCAGAACTTGTTGCTGCGCGAGTAGGTTCATACTTGAACAAAAAAGAAAAAGTGGCGTTAAACAGCCGCGGACGAAGACAGGATAGGACGGATACAACAGGCACCCTTTTCTGCGGTATCTTGTATTCGTCGAAGTACGTTTGGTTTCTTTTTTTCGTGAGCTACAACTTTCGCGGCGGCATATTACCCGCTCAGTCATAGGTATAGTGATGGTGAGTGATTTATTGAAATAGAAAGTGGAAAAGATGTTGACTGGGGATATTTTGAACTTATTTGTGAGTTCAACAGCATACAAGCCAGTCCGGGGGAAGGGGAGAGGGGGAATGAAAGGGGAAAGGCGAGAACAAATGGGGACAGAGAAAGAGGGAGAGAAAGAAAGAGATAAGGCGTGCGTAAGCAGTCGTAAGGCCGTAAGGCTGGCCGCAGGCATTGGGCTACAGCCGTTGTATGAGGTTGGCCTCCTCTAGGAAGGCTTCCCGCCGGATGGAGTTGGGGACCGTCGGGAAAAGCAGGTACATCAAGGTGTGGCTTGGCAGCCCGAGACGCTGGAGTGCGGCCCGAAGCTCCGCTCTCGGGGCATCGTGCTGGCGGCAGGAGCAGAGTCCCCTCCTGGGTCCTCTCCTATGAGGAGTGTATCAGGCAACGTGATCGGCACCAAGCTACGTTAGACGCGTTGTGACACTTCGTTTGTGAGGCAGCCATGGCCGGACATTATTAATCCCCTGCTTCAACCCCACGGCCTCGAGCCATCCTAAATAAATATATTTGTCTGTCTGTCTGTCTGTCTGTCTGTCTGTCTGTCTGTCTGTCTGTCTGTCTGTCTGTCTGTCTGTCTGTCTCTCAGGAACAGAGCAGATGCTCTAGGGTTTCGGGCTCTGGGCAGTCAGCACACGTGAGCGACGACCGGCGGCCTTGTCGATGCAAGCGGGCTGCCACGTTGCAGCAGTTGAGCCGCATGCGGAGGAGTATGGATCGGACGTCCCTGCTGATGCGGCCAGGCAGGACCTGTGGAGCTTGTCCGCTGTTGACTCTGGGGTCCGGGTGCATCGTCTCTACCTCCCGCGCCAGGATGGGTTGTGCGGCGTCGAAGGTCGCGGGAGGCAGGGACACCCTCCTGGCGAGCAGCACCTCTGGTCAGGGCGTCAGCCACCTAATTGCCGGTGATGCCGACATGAGATGGCAACCAGTGGTGCCGCAGGTCACAACCACGGGATTCCACTAGGTGAAACTTCGCTGCCAGCGACCGCTCCACGTAGCCGCTGGAGCTCGATGGCTGGTCCGCCGCTCGCAGTTGCAAGAGAGTGGGCCAGGAGTCGGCGAGGATGACGGCCCCGTGAATTTGGTTGCCCTTCTCCAGAAGTAGGTCTGCAGCAAGGTGCAGACCGGCCAGCTCTGCATGGGTGGAGAAGGCGGGGAAGGGCAGGCAGCACACTCGACTGGTGCCAAGCTCCATATGGCCGTGCAGGCGGCTCCAGCTCTTCCCATGGACGCTTGCACGGAGCCGTCAGTGTAGAGTTGCAGGAGGGCGGCCGTCTCGTCCTGCAGCAGAGCAGCAACCTCCTGATGGATAACCTGAGTTGGTGTTGTCCGCTTGCTACGAATCCCCGGGACCGTGGTGCTGATGCTGACGCTTGATGCCAGGTGGTGGTGTCTCGAGTGAGGACGCTGCGGCAGCTCAAGTGACCCTCGTAGATTGACGCCATCTGCGAGTAGGGGCGGCTGCGGTAGCGCTGCCCCATCCGGTGTGCTATGGAGCCAGTGGATATGGTGCAGCCCCGTCTGCAGGGCCCGCATCTGGATGGTCCCGGTGCCGGCCGCTGTGTAGGTAGCCGCAGCCGGGGATGTGTTCGGGAGGCCCAGGCAGAAACGTATGACCTGGCGCTGGTCCATCTCCAGATCCTTCCACCGCAGTGGCTGCAGGTGTACCAGTTGCAGAGCATACAGGACGGCCGAGGACGCCATCCCATCAAACACTCGCATGGCCACGGTGTGTGAGCAGCCCTGGCCTCGTGCTAGCAGCCTCCGCACGTCCCGCCGGACTTCCACCGTGCGCTGCTGGAGTTGCCCTCACCGCTGGGATCCAGGTCAGCCGACAGTCAATGAGGAGCCCCAGGTATTTGACCATGAGGCACCACGGGAGCGGCTGGCCGCTCAGGGTGAGGGGGGGTGTTGTCCTGCGTGCCTGGTAGCCACGTGGGTTGTACATCATGGTCTTTGTCTTGGCCTTGGACAGCTGCAGGCCACTGCTTCTCAGAAAGTCTACAACCGCTCCAAGACCTCCTGGAGGCACGCCTTCACTTTGGACAGCTGTCTTGTTGGCCCGTGCGTCCAGATTGTGACGTCGTCCGCGTACACTGCAATTTTCACTGGATGCCGGAACCCAGCGGGAATGCAGTCTGGCCGGGAAGCTAGCACCAAGTTGAACAGAAGAGGGCTCAGCACGCTCCCTTGGGGCACCCCAGAGCGGACGTCTCGTGGGCTACTGGTCGCCCGGCCGACCTTTACCCGAAAGGTCCGGCCAGCCAGAAACACTTGCACATAGCTCCTGAACATAGCTCCACGACGCCAATGCCGTCCAAGGGTTCCAATATGGTGCGTGCGGAAAAGAGTCGAACGCCGAGCTGATGTCAAGGAAGACGAGGTAGGCCACCTCCTTGTCGTGGCGTGCCTGCTGCAGCACGGTGACTACGGTCCCCAGGGAGTCAGCAGTGCAGCGGTGCCGCCTCAAGCCACTCTGCTGCTCCGGGAAGACGCCACGATGGTCAGCAATCCACTGCAGGTGGGCCAGGACGGTGCTTTCCATGAGCTTGCCGGCCGCCGACGTGAGAGACACTGGCCGGTTGGATAATGGCTCCATGGGGGTGGCTTACCCACCTTCAGGATGGGTGATACCAGCTCCACCAGGCCGTACAAACACGCGCACGCCGCCGTTCTAGCCCGGCCGTGGCTCTGCAATCTTGCTTACCGTCAGCCCTCCCAAATAGCGCTGCCATACTGAGCCGTTGTCCACCGTTGCTTTGTTTTTGGCGGTATTTGCACCTTGCTTGTTCTGTTGCGGTAGAAATTTTCGATTCGTGAAACATGAGGTATGCTCGACAAACAGGGTCATGTAAGACGACGTACGTCGCTTACGTGACAACTCCAAAGCGGCGGACTGGTGTGCAGCTAAAACAAGCATAGTGCGCCCAGTACCAACAGCAGTGTGTATCCGTAGTACGGATGCGCACTGCTGCTGGTACTGGGCGCATATGCTTACGAAAATACACGTAAACGTAGAAGTACGGATTCCGTACTTCTACGTTTACGTGTATTTTCGTAAGTTTTAATGTTTACCCCACCATTCGTACTACTGTAAAATGAATATGCATTACATATAAGCGCAAATAGCTCGTTCGGCAAGCTTACAAGGCGTTTGCATTGGCCAGCCGCCAATCGTACAGCTGTGCATATGACATCATAGGTTCTGTTGCGGGAAGTATAGGCTAAGGGGTCGCATAGCCATTCCCTTTTTTCGTAATTATATAGCTTATTTGAGCGAAGTGTGCGTTAATTTGGGTGTCAGTATGGTTCTAGCGAGGCAATCTTTTGAAAGAACCAAACTTGTGTTTTGTCTGCAAACTTGCGTTTTGGAAGGCACAGGGAAAGGATGTTCATCACTTTTTTTCTGTTTTTTTAGTTTACAATCAGCAAAAAAAAAAAACTGTATATAAAGATACACTTCGAATTCCTGAATAAATTGGAGCAGGAGGCCATGATGTGGATATCCACGCGACGAAATCTGGCGAATAGCCGGGGCGCAGGCCCCAGAAGGCGAGGTGCACGAGGCGTATGCTTCGCAGGAAAGGGTAACTCCACACAGTAGTATTAACTCTATGCTCCACACCAAGTGCTCTTTCCCCTCGGGACCGGACGCCATCCGATGGGAGGTCTTCCAGCACCTGCTCAACTTCCTGGTCGTGACAAGACTAGCGCAGCGTTCGTCGAGCCATGGACGAGACGAACGTAACATAGACTGTCCCCCACTCTCCTCTCTCTCTCCTATTTCTATCTTCCTATCCTTTGAATCCCCCCCCCCCTCCCTGCCCCCTCACCACTTCCCTCTCCTGGACCTACTAGTTGTATGAGGGTGAACTCCCGTTGAGTCAAAAAATATTCCCAGTTCTTTTATCTTTCCTCCTTTCTCAATAGATCACCACCCCCATTACTAGCTGCTGTTGAACCTCAACACCATGGGGCAGCGGAGGGGGGGGGGGGGGGGGGGTAAAGGGCACGTCGACTGAAATGGGCATGGTACTGAGGTGTCTAGGTCCTCGTCACATACGTGTGAGGACTACCCTGAGTCGTCGGAGCAGGATTTTCCAGGCGGGACAACAACCCGCCCGGGACATCCGTACAATGCGGGTACGAGGGTACGCGAGTGCGCGCGCGGTGCGACTAAGGCATTCTTTTTCTATTATTGAAAAGGTTAAAAAAAGAAGCATTTGTTTTACTTCGCTTTCCTCCCCTATGCCTCACTTGGCGTTATAAAGAAAGAAAGCGGAGAAGAACATGCTCCCTAACTGTACCGGTACCATTACAACCGTAGCCTAGCAGCAAAAAAACAAACGCTATTACGCCGCACACTTGCGTTATGGTAATGGTACCACAGAAAAATTGGAGGAATGCAGCGAGCATTTCGGCGGGTGAGAGAGAACCCTTGGCATATGGTACCACTGGTACCACTGGTACTGCTGGTACTGCTGATACGGCTGGTACCACGCCCTCCAAAAATCGTACTATCTGTATGCCCCAAGAAACAGAATTTTTTTCCGTCAAGAGTTCGATTTTTATGTTCGTGCGTTTTTTTAACAATCTGAAAAATTGTTGGAGATTAATTTTTTGCTTTATGAATGATAAATGCATCCAATCATCGATGCGAGTCGGGCGACGCTTGGCGGCTTCGTGGCGTCTGTTGACAACCCTTCCCAACCTCCGCTTTCGCTGCTTGCGATGTGAAATATCCAAATCTGAAAACCTCGGCGTACACTTGTTGGGTTATGTGGTCGTGTCCTATTTGATCCACATAGTCTCTAAAATCCCGCCCGCGTCTCGCAATGCTGTGACGAAGCACGAGGTGAGGGAGTGAGCTAGGCGAGCGCTGCTGTAGCGACCGCAGCTAGCAGACGCCGCCGTGTCAGCGGCGCTCGGCTCGGATGCGTCGATCATGCCAGTCGTTGCCGAAGCATTCTCGACGACCACTGGAACCCCCGTGTTTGGCAGCTGATTGCGCAGTCCTGTACACAAGATTCTGCACGCCAGCTGACGAAAGTGACAATGACCGTCGAGCATTCCCCCTTGGATAGTCACTGCAAAAAGGTGAGAAAAATGCCTCCGTTAGGCCTAGGCCGAAGGTCGTACGATTGTGGGATGCGGCTCTTTCCTTCACGTTGCGGTTTCAGCGATGACGCTTTAGTTATATTTTTGCTCCTGTGACCTGGAGGTGCGGCAACGTGCCACGTTTTCTGCCTGCCTACTGCTCTCTTTTTCTCGTGGCCGTTTTCTATTTATTCTCCGGAGAGAAAGGCGAGAAGCTCAAATGTCACCGGGGCTGGTGTAGCACTGCAGGCGGTGGTCGGTTCGTCAATGAGCCGCAGTCGCGAAGGTGATGTCGCTGTGGCCCATTTTCGAACTGACAGCCACCGTTTGCGTGAATAATGCCCCATGCAGCTTCTAGTAATGCCTGTCAAACAACACATTCCTCGGGATTTGCGGCCGTTACTCGGCGTTTTTGTTTGAAACGTGGACGTCGCGTGTAACACTTTTTTCATCCAACAGTGTGTTGCTCTCAGTGTTACTGTTATACCGCTGACACGTTTGATGCAAGGTTATTGGGTGCTGGTGAAAACGCAAGTAGCCTTACAAACTGGGAATATTACGCCTTTCCGACCGGAATTAAAAAAGAATTGTAGGATTTAGGGTGTACACGGCTAGCGCGCCGTCCGCTCTAAATTGCTTGCTTTGAAGTTGAATTTATTGGTCGTTGCTTTGCAGTATGATTGAGTCAAGGTGCGTTAGCTTCGCTACCCTAAACCTTGCCCTTTTTATTATTTTTTTTTCATTTTGTGGGCGTGGGCGGGGGTGTGTTTCGGGAAGGAGGGGGGGGGGGGAATCGAAACCATTTTGTAAAGGCTTACAAGCGTACACGCATGCGTACAAATTTGCATGAGATAGCAGTGATCCCCTTCCGAAATGTTAATTGGAGAACCCCTACTGGAATGTAATTCTGCTTCGCCAGTGTACCGTGTTTGCATATACATAGTGCGCGAACACAAATAATTGGATAAAAACAGCAGCTCATTGTTTTCGCACACCTGTATAATAAGTTTTATGGGTGCGTTACTCTAATCCCGTTTCGTTGCATTTATTTATTGCCGCTCTTGCTTTTACTGGTACTTCTGATAAGGTTTCTGATAGGGCCGTCTTGTGGCATGTTTGACTGCTTGCCTCGTCTAGTTGCTGCCTAAAAGGAACAGTAAAGTGTGACTACAAGCTGGCCTCGTTTGGTAGATTACATTACTGTGAATGCAAATATACCACTCGCGGCAACAGCAGTTGCTTACTAGAATGAAACAGGGATCACAGCCCCACATAGGCTTTCTCGCATACAATTTGTGATGTAAATTGTGAATGGTGAAATAAAATTGGGGAAGCTTGTCTGAGCAGTTTTTTGAAACCAACATGAAATCAGTTATGTGTAAATCAAAAATCAATTTATGGAGGAACTTCTGCTAAGCACACTTTTCAACAAAGCATGAACTCTGGCGGTTAAACATTGTTAAGTAGGCTTATTTACTACAACTGATGGTTAAGTTTGCTTTAGTTTCAATTTAGGTCCAATGTTTCTCATAGTCGCAAGTATCGTCAGAAAACTTGTGCGAGTGCACTTGAGAGCTGTTGTCCTTCCTGTCTGTATTTATTTACACATGACGAATAGCGACCGCTCCAAAATTACTGGTGCAATCAGGCAAACAACGTGTTCAACTGTTAGCCGTCGTGCTGGAAAAGGTTTGACAATTTCTGTTGTTATTGTTTGTAAGGTTTAACGCGCCGACACTACTTGCGCGATGAGGCGCGCCTTAGTGGAGGGCTCCGGATTAATTTTGACCACCTGGTGATCTTTAACGTGTGCCGAAATCTCGTACACATGGGCGTTTTTACTTTTCGCCACCATCAGAAAAGCGGCGGGGAATCGAACCCGCGACCTCGTGCTCAGCAGCACACCTTAGCCACTGAGCCACCGCGGGGGCTAAATTAGACAATTTCTACTGCTTCTTCTAGGTGGCAGCACCTCCCTTGCAAAAAGGGCCTTGAATGACTTTATAGGTGGTACTTCTTCATGATGTGTGCTGTAATCTTTGGCGTCACATAAAAATAAGAAAATAAATAGGAGAAAGCAAACCAAGCATCATATGCCATTGAACAAAAGCCAAAACACTTTGAATAGTGTGATCTTTTAGTTCAAACGAAGTCATTCAGCCTTTTGTATCCGTTTGGCCAGAATGTTTGCACACTACAAAAGCTAAACAATTGTTCTTTCGTTGTTTGCTTGTTGTACAAATGCTGTCCCTTGAAGCCTATGGATGGTAATGTTTCCGTACTGAGTTGTAAATGGTTACGCCTGAATGCTGATAAGGCTGTAATAGACTACATTTAATATTTGACTAACCTATGGTTTTAATTGAAAGCTCACATTTTTCGTAGCCCTCCTGGCTTTTGCTTTATGAGAAACAGGTTTTTATTGAAAAAAACATAAATTAAGAGCTGCTATTTCCCTCTTGCTCCCCTCAGATATTTTCGTGACATTAGTTGGTATGCCACAAAATCTGCCACCTTTCCTTTGTGGAGCTGAGGGAGCACTAGGACATGGATGATGTAGAAAATAGCTCAGTTGACAAGCAGAAATGCTGATGGCCAGCTTGAGCCTGTAGTCTGTGGCACTACTAATCTCAGACTATTGCTGCTGGCTATTTCATGTGCTGGCACTAATAGACAGTAGATTTTGGCGCACGTCAAAGTTAACCCGGAGCCCTCTACTACTGCGCACCTCATTGCCTGTGAAGCATTGGCACGTTAAACCCCACAATCAATCAAGTCAATCAACTAATAGTGAGTATGGCTCTTGTGTTCACCTCCAATGTTCATAAATCATTTGGCTGTGCTTGCATACCAAGACAAAACATTTAAATGAGGTTAAAACACAGCCTGTGGCAGTGAGGCACCTTGTTTGTAAACATTTACTAGAAAAAGTTTGTCTCTTTTATTACACATGCATTAAACAGAAGCTTACAGGTTCGCTTCTTGGGAGAGGCCTTCTTCGTGAAGTGTACCTGAGTAGGCTGATGATGGTGATGATGACGATGCTTGTTTTACATTTACACATTCTTATCTCACTGTTCATTTAAAAATGCCTGCACAAACTCTACCAATTCTGTTTCACCATTCACAATTTGTGATGTTGCAGTTCATGGGGTGGAAAAGTGTATAGGGTGTAAATATGTGTTTTCACTCTTTTGTCGCACTGTGCTGGCTCCAGTGAATAGATTGACTCATCACCTGATGTGTCCTACATGCCTGAGTTTGTAGGGCAGTCTGTGTTGGCCTTTTTTTTTTTTTTTTTTGCCACCTCCAAGCACAATCTAAGAATCTGCGTGCTCTTACAACGTCAGTCATGCCCAGCAGGATTAGAGTGACAAAAATTAGCTGACAGATACAATTAGGCTGGTTAGAGAGGTACTGCCTTACATACTGCATTCTCCCATTTTTATGTTTTAGGTTCAAGTTCAAGCCAGGCACACTTTGATTTCAAAGCGTTGATCCAGCCCGAACATATTACTTCCAGTCCCTTTCTCTCTCATTGCGTGTACTTCTGGGCTCTCAATCTTCCTGTAGTGATCTCACTAGAATGAAGGTAGGGAGCAAAGAATGCTAGGTTGAGACTTTGGTTCTCTTGCAAGGTTTGTCATGTACTGAACTAGCATGAAATTTTCTTCTTAATGTGAAGACTGTGGCAGCAACTAACTGTCGAAATTTGTGGCTAGAAAACTTGCAGATAGATAACTCAAATTTTTCCCTTCCACAACCCAACCTGAGAGGCAGCAAGCCAAAGTGCTTTCGAACTTGTGGCCCTGTAAGCTTGCTGTGAGCCATGGTGGTGTATACGGGCTGGCAGCAGCAGCAGCAGCAGACCACTTCTATTCCTTGTGGTGTGCTAGTAATTTGTACATTGGCTCAGAGACGAATCCTGCGTACTTAATGTTCATTGTGTAAACCAAAACAAGCAGCCTAGAAGACTGGGTCAGCATGATACAATGTTGACGCGATATGTTGCGAATGGGATGCGTTGCTAATGTGGTGCGTTCTTCCCTCTCAACTCGGTGGTGATGGCAGCAGCAGCAGCAGCAGCAACAGGAAGAGGCAGCCCGGCTGGTGCTGAACCAACTGAAGGAGATCACGGGTGTCGAAGATGTGGCCATCTTGGGACAGGCCTTGGAGGCCAGTCGGACAGGCCCCGGGAGCTACGACATTGCTCATGCTGTCAGCATGCTTGTTGACGAAGACCTGCCAGGGGCGCCGCCCATGTCCCAGGTGAGCCAGTAGCTCCCGTCTCGGAAGCTCATCTTGTTCAAATTCAAATTTTGGGTGTTTTACACGCCAAAGCTACGCCCAGTCTATGAGACGCGCTGCAGTGGAGGGCTCCGGAATAATCTTGACCACCTGGGGATTATTAATGTGCGTTGAAATCTTGACACAGGGGTGTTGTTGCTTTTTGCCTCCTCCTGAAAAGTAGCCGCTTGGGATGGGAATGAAACCCATGTCTTTGGGCTCAGCAGCACAAGGCATTAGCCGCTGAGCCACCGCAGTGATTTGAAGCGGACCTTGTTATTGCAGCAAGTCATTCTAGTAGTAGTGGGCCTCCTCGATTTACCGGCCCTGGACGGTCCGCGAGCAGTCTGACGACTGCCCTCAAATCAGAAGCCCCATAGGAATACAAATTGAGCACCGGATCGTGTCTTGGGTAGCCCGCAGACGATCCAGGACTTATAATCAAAGAAGCCTAGTGTAACGAAGATGGCACTATGACCACCTGTCCACTACTTGCCTCATCATTTATGGCAGTTCCTGTTCCCTCTTTGAGCCCCTATGAGACAGTGCACTGACCTTAGTGTGTCCCATGAGGGGAAATAGGGTAAAGAAAAAACTTGCACGCCTTCTGTTCACAACTGTTAATCCTGAGGTGTTGTTTGAGTGTTTGCGACAGCTGTACACTTCTGTGACTTCGAGGTATGAATGAGAGATTTTACATTTTACCAGAAACTCATTTTTGCATAAAAAAGACTTCTTGGCTTGGTGAGTTGGCCTTGGAGAGGCTTGATGTTGCTATCCTAATTAAAATATTACCAACACAGAGCCACAATTCGATGCTGTTACAAACGTTTGTTGCCTTAGTAGACCTTTTGTCGTTTTGGGATGGCTGGGATCAATCCCGACCCGTAGTGGCAATATTAGCCATAGGTAACAGCAGTGAAAGACATAAAGGGCAAAGGGATTATACGGGGTTCTGCAGCATTCTGAGCCACTTCAAAATTTCAGTGAACCGCTCGCTCATTTGCGCTCAGATTCTGCGTAAAGGTGACATTTTATGGCCTATAAACGGCAGCCGCCTGGGAAGAGGGGGGCCATCTATTGTCGCTGGAGCAAGACTCGAACATTGTTTTGTTTTGGCAGAGACACATGGCTGTGCTGTTCCATGCATTTATTATCTGACAATTGTGACCTCGTCTCACATGGGAAAAAATTGTTTTCATTCGATTTCAAAGTAACCAGGCAGTTGTGTAAAACAAATTAGGCCATAAAGCTCAACCTTGTGCAAAGTTTGAGTGCAAGTGAGGGACCAGATTACTCCACATTGCCTTTAAGTGCCTCATGCAACATTCTGTAAAAAACAGATAAGGGAATATGGCACCTATAAAAGTAAATTGGATACTATAGACCATAGAACGTGGTACGAAAAAATTGTAGTGCTACAAATAGCATTTCTTGCCCTAGGTATTTAATCTTTCTTAACTAGTAAAGCTTGCAGCCATGAATTCTAACTGCATTGCTGAATACAAGGAGTGTAGACTGCTTATGGCATATATCCTGGGAGCTCAAAAATCCGCAGTATAATACCCCTTTCATACGGGCACTTTCTATCGCTATTGAGTCTATCCGGATGAGCTCAATCCGGATCGGGCGCTGCTACACGGCAGTTTCAATCGCAATCGAGCTCGATCTCGCTCGAACTCAATCCTGATTTCTCAAGTGCGATTGAGGCTTCCAAGCACGATCAAACGAAAGCGGCGATACTTTCGTCCCTGCTCAGTAATGGCACACAAGGTGACAACTTCAACTAACGCCACAAATTGTGCCAAATAACTTGACCCAAATAGGCGTGGGGTAACATTTACATAGTTACGTATACCTATGACCGTGCGAAGTTACCAGACGCCGGCCGCAAGTACATTGTTAGCGCCATCTGGTGTACACGAGTGCAACCGGTGCAACTTCTCGATCGCGATGGAAACTGGCCGTGTAGCAGCGGCAGTGCGTCGAGCGCGCTCAAACTCGATTGCGATTCACTTCAATCGCGATCGAAAGTGCCCGTGTGACAGGGGTATAAATAACCAAAACATGCAGAAACCAAGGCCACTTGCACAACCTACATTTTAAGCATTCTTTATTTACCATTACTAAATGCGCTCCACTAATAAACACAGATAATGGTAATTTCGAGTCTTTCATGGCAGATGGTGTTTATTTCAACATCAGCTTCTGCTGCGTGATTCTTCCCAAATTGGGAAAGCTGTTTTCCCTCTTTTGGGTTTTGTTTTGAAGCAGAGAATTTGTCGTTTCTTTTCGTTTTGTTTCAGTCAAGACAGCATTTATGGCAAACTTTGTAATGTTACTCTCTCAAGCATGGCGTCTAGTTTTGTGCCGTCGGTTGGTTCCCTCCCCACTCATAAGTAAGCCTAGTAAACAATTGCATTTTTTGTTTCTTGGATGGGCCCTGTTGCATATGAAAGCAACGGCCTGAACAGAAACACCTGTGTATCAAGATTTCGGTGCACATTTAACATTCCCAAGCGGTTTAAATCATTTCATAGCCCTCTAGTAAAGTGAATTCTATTGCCCACTTGTAGCTTCAGTATGTCAACACACCCAAACAAAATATTTTCAAAAGCAAGGGCATAACAGGCATTGGCAATGAGAGAGAATAAGCCCTTGGCATGGACGAGTGAACAGCACAAAAAGCTAGCCCAGCTTCCAACATAGTCGCTGCTCTTAGCACTCCACTTTTAGCGCATGTTGATAAACTGATGAACACAACACAGGCTTCATTCACTAAGGCAGTGTAAGTTAAGTTGTATTTTAAAAAATAGTGGAGTTGACTGGTGCCCAGATATTGGAAAACTATTATTCTATATTTGTTGTGGAGCGACCTATGTTGTAAGCATGCACATTGCACCTTTCTTTTAAAGCAAAAAATAGAATAACTGTGAATTTCTGTTGAAATGGCCGCTTCTGAGCAAAGAGGTGTAGTTTCAGCATTGGAAAGGCGATTTTACACCATGTATATAAAGGGGTCGGGTTATGTTAGCTAAGAAATATGTTCAAGACACATACTGCATTTGCTTTACCATTGCCTTTAAACTAAGAAACAGTTGCTGTAAACTAGCTAACTTTTCCATAATGCCAAAATGAAGTTTCACTGTGCTACGAAGAAGGTTTTTAATAAAGGAGCATTTTGCAATCGCTTGGGAAATATCATTTTTGGCGTTGGTGCACTTGGTTCTTTCACTGTAAAATAACGTTTAATGCTCCTCCTAAGGGGAATATTACATTGAGGGTGATTTCTTGGTAACAAAATGTGACTGAGTTAGTATACTGAAACACCCCTCTTGCTCAAAGGCTCACCCATTAAAGTGTGCATACTTTCTGCACTAACACTGAATAAATGCTATTGTGTTGAGGTCAATTGCAAAGTGTGTTATGCTGTGTCTTTGTGTTCTTGTTATGCCTACATTCGACACCATGAGCCAACGCTGTAGCTGCCAATTTTTCTTGTACAGAAAAATTTTGTGAGCCAGGGGCTATTTTAAAAATAGGGTAGTTTTAGCACAGAAACAGTTTGTGCTTTTTGAAGCTCGGGGATTCTTGGACACTCAGGAATGTAAACTCACAAGTGAAGTTCTAGTAGCATTAGTTGAAGTCTTCTTTAATGATGCATGTTCAAAGAAGTCATCTGTGTACATTGAGTAGTCAGGGCACCGATGTTTTAAAAAACAAAAGCGTGCACTTGTATATTGTATAAGTAGAGCCTCTCTTTTTTTCATTCATGCTTTTGTTATCGTTAGCTGGGACCATAGTCACCCACTACAAAGTTATATACTTTAGTGGAAGCACATTGCAGCTTGGCTATGATTTTTAAATAAATCAGCTGTGTCAGGCAGTCGATGCTTAGATTTGAAATGGACATCTGTTAGAAAATAGTCCAGCGTTGAAATCTTAAAATGCATGCCTTGGCAATTAGTTAATCTGAAACTCAGAACTGGATGGCATGAGCAGCTGCTCATTGGGATAGCTGTAGCTGTCTAAGACTTTGTGGCTGCTTTTATGGAGCTGTAGCCACAATTCCCGCCTGGGCAGTTTTCCTTCAGTGGCAGCTGGAAGATGGCCATGATGGCACCTAGCTGTGATGAAAGTTTCATGGCCAGTGCAGATGTTTGAATGACGGTTTTCTCGTATGTTTTCATTTCTGCACTGTCAACTGTGCCTCTCCTTTAGTTTAATTGTTGGATGAGCAGGTATTGTTTTCCAGCGATGCTGGTCCCTCGTGGGTATGTGCAGGGCTGTGGGCTGACAGGAAGTGCAAAAGCACCACCCTCGCACACCCTGACACATTTCCTTAAGCATCCCAATATAATTTATTAGAATAATTAGAAATCATAACTGTGAACAAAATTTTTGCCGTAGCCCCTTCTATTTCTTTCCACGTTTTTTCTTGTATAAGAGGAAGAGCTGTGTGTGAAAGCTGCTATAATAAGTAAAGCAAAAGTGAAAGTGCTCCGGTTTTCCTGCGTATTTGCTTGCCACAGCCAGACGGCCTGCTTGCACTCTCTTGCCATAAGTGGGTGAGAAGTTTGCCTCATGATTTCCCAAATTGCAATGAAAGCTTGAAATGATGATCTACTGGTGTCGGTCAGCGCTTGCGCACTTCGCCAAGGGAACAGGCATCTAAATCTGAGGAAGCTAGCACGTGCTTCTAGCCTAGGCTCCTGCCTACAAAGGGCTACCCCTGACAAGGCTGTAGCAAAAGCTGGCTGCTTTGACATGACTGTTTGACATGACTGTTGTTTGAAAGCATCCTGTTGGCCGAGTGGGAGTGGGGGTGGGGCCGTGCCTGACGTGTTCGTCCTGCCTGTCTGTGCGTCTCTTTGTGATGGCTGCGTAGGTGGGCGTGAGGCCTGCGGCGGTGGGTGACGGCGCCCCCTGCGGCGTCACGTGCGCGGCCACGTCCCCCCAGAAGCGGCCGGCCAAGGTCATCGACCTCACGGGCGAGGGCGATGACCTCCAGAAGGCAATTGCCCTGTCCCTACAGGAACAGCAGGTGGGGGCACTGTTTTGGAGGGCAGGAGGGAGGGGATGGGGTGGTGGTGTTGGCAGTTGCCACCTACCACCGTGCGTGACGAGTGTTGTCTGCCTGCATTTGCGCAGCGAGTTCTAGCAAGGAGCTTTGAAATATGGAAGGCCAGGATTACATGACTGCGCCTGAGATGCGATAGGCACGACCAGTGAAGCTGTTGTTTTGCACGCGGCGCATTGTCGCACATCTGCCACGAGAGTGAGGGAAAACTACGGAGGCTAAAAAACTATCTTGTGGCTCATGGCGTCCAAGACTTGACCCCATCTTGGCACATTTTAGCAGTAGGGAAAACTAAAACTGGCGACAGAAGCAGCATTTCTACAGAGAGGAAGAGAAAAACGTGGTGATAATCCAGACGGGGTTGTCAAGAATGAAACGCTGATGTTGTAAGAGTATAACAGAGTCAATTGGGCAGAGCAATTTTGAATTGAGCCGTTTTGAGGCACTTCAATAGGCTGAGGCATATTTCAGTTTTGGTCTGACAGATGTGTAGGCGAGCAACTTTACACGCTGGGGTTCACAGCGTAGGTAACGCTTAAAGATGGCTAGGGCTTTGTTTGCTGATGAGATAACAATAGAAAAATGCACATTAAAAGTTAAATCGGCACATAGCGGGGCATACAACGTAACTGTTCTACTGGTATGTGAAAGATTTTGTGTGACAAAAGAAAGGGGTTCACGTTCACGGTGATTGCAAACACCGAGCTTGCATTTGTTGGGGTCAGCGTCCAAAAGCTACCTGTCATATCACTTTTTCATCTTATCAAGATATTTGCAGGCTTACTTGGTCAAAAGCTTTAGTGATTGTACAGTAGATTACATTACCATCAGCAAACGGGTAAGATTTTGCAAGGCGCACTTAGTAATAGGTCATTAACTTAGATTAGAAACAGTGGAGGGTCGAGAACGTAACCTTGATGTTCGAAGGAAAGTTTGACATCCACCTCAATGCAGCCGTACAGCTATAAAGGAAAGCTGTACAGCTTTCTCAGAAACTTCGCAGTTGAAGAAAAATTCGTCCTGATCCAGGATTCGAACCCGGGGCCACCGCTTAACTGGAGCAGTCGCTCTACCAACTGAGCTAACCTGTAGGCTAGTCGTTTTAGTGCGAGAGCGAATCGACCAGCAACTCTAAGTGATAGACAGGTCTGTTAGTCACGTCGAGTTCATCACTTCAGTTGTGTCTATCACTCCGGTCAATTTGCTCTCACGCTATCACTTTGAGTTGTTGTGTTCGTCAATTCGCTTTCGCGCTACGATCTGCTAGCTTTCTGGTTAGCTCAGTTGGTAGAGCGACTGCTCCGGTTTCACGGTGGTCCCGGGTTCGAATCCTGAACCAGTACGAATTTTTTTTCAACTACGAAGTTTCTGAGAAAGCTGTACAGCTTTCCTTTGTAGCCATATGGCTGCATTGAGGTGGATGTCAAGGTAACCTTGATGTACGCTTGACGTTACTTCGAGAGAGTCAGGAGATTGGTTGTTCACGTGCAAGAATTTAGAAGGATTTGTCAGGAAGGCTTTGGTCCAATTCAGTGCATTAGGTTCCAAGTTTTGCTATGATCCTGTGGTGCCTTCTAACAGTAATGAGGGATTTGGTGCCGATAGTTTAAATGGCAGCCTTACAGACTGGACTTGTGGCATCCAAAGGTGCACTGATATGCAGCAGAAAATGTTGCCTTCAGGCTGGTATTCCACTGATTTCCTGTGTGTCCTGTAGGTACATGTTTTCTATTCCTGCTTCTCTGCCGCTTATTGAACAGATTTACTTTGCCTTCCGCACTGTATGTTTTGCCTCTTCAGTAACCTTACATGACAGAATCGACTTTACAGTAGTATGCACACGCTTCGTGGCACTGTTTAGTGGATGGATTTAGGGACAATCCACGAGAGCTGTTCTAGTTTTACGGGGCATTTATACTTTTGCAAGTGGTGTGTGACGCCAGTAGACACCTACACGCATCAATGGGCACTTCACAACATCAACATGCATCATGCCTCGCAACCTTTTTTTTTTTTTTGCTAGGTTGACTAACTACCTGATAGGGGGCTGGGAAGAGTGTGGCCGTGTGTCAGGTCTGTGGCCTTGCGACCTCTCCCCAGGTGGCTGGTGTTTCAGCAGAGGAGCAGGATATCAGCCGAGCCTTGGAGCAGAGCCTTGGCGGGAAGCGGAAGCGCGGTGCAGATGCCTGGCTCGACCCAGCCAACCCGTATGAACGCCGGCGTCAGGGAGACTGGCCCGTGGGCATCAAAAACGTTGGGAACACCTGCTGGTACGTGCTTCTGGCAGGCTGCGGTAGGCGCCACTGGGTCAGTGTCTTTGGCCGATTAAGTTGTCTGCAGCACATCGTGGAGATGCAGTACTGAGAGAACTTCAGAGAACTTCAGTTAGTACCGCATTTACTCGAATCTAATGCGCCCCGCACCCGTTTTTCGCGTTCCGAAGAAGAAAAAAAAACACTAAGTTGTAACGCGCTCTAGACTTTCATTAAATACAAAAATGTAATTTTTTCTCACTTGGGACAAGCAAGGTTTATTCCAAAGGTGGCACGAAATGTGATGTGCCAGTTATTGCCAGCAAGACAGTCACCACAATGACGGTTCGGGGCAGCGCCGTCGCTGCCCCGTCAGCTCTGTCGTTACGGGTCTCTGAGCCGCTCGCTGCTGCTGCACGGACTCCGCCAGAGGGTCTTCTGTTTGGGGATATCGCCCCCTCTTTGGTCCGCTGAACCCTTTCTGTGTCTCCTTGCTTGCGAAAATTTTTTCTTTCTGTTTGCGCCAGTCCCGCACACAAGCGTCCGGG
Organism: Haemaphysalis longicornis; assembly: GCF_048455015.1. Lineage (NCBI taxonomy): Eukaryota > Metazoa > Arthropoda > Arachnida > Ixodida > Ixodidae > Haemaphysalis > Haemaphysalis longicornis. The sequence continues at coordinate 41,944,163 of NW_027526361.1, read as the reverse complement.
GTACTGAACACACGGACGCTTCCTGATTTCCATCGCTTTCCGCGCACATGATGACTTTCTTCTTGAACACAGCATTGTGGTGAACCCCCCGTGTCTTTGCAGTGGGAAATTCCATGGCGGAAAGAACAGAGGAATGCAAAAAAAAGATTATGCCGACAACAAAGGCAAACATGCGCATACAGTCGAATCCCGCTACAACGAAATTGACGGTACACGCGAAAACTTTCGTTGAAGCGAAAATTCGTTGAGGCGAAATCCGCCCCAGCACACCATGGAAAGGCCCGAAAAATAGCCTCGTATGTTTCCGCATCATTGGCAGCAAAAGAAAACAATGTTTAGAAAAAGGAGTGACGCGCAATAACGTCATGTTTATTCGGATAACAAACATACCAATGGTTATCTGTGTTCACTGCACGAAAAGAACGCGTTACGGAGGGGGGTGAAGAAATGCAGGCGCAAAACGTATTGCTGCACAACAAGGCGCGCCCACCGAGCTGATTACTTGCAGATAGCGGCTAGGCCGTCGGAAGCCCCCCGCTCGCTTGTGGCAGGAGCAGTGCCGTTATCTTATCCTCTGACAGGGCACCGCAGCTACTGACCTTGGCAGGCAAAACGCGCGTGCTTGCATTAAACATGACCGCGCGCTCGCCACTAAGATAGGATGACTTGGCTTCAAGACCAAACACGCGAACATGATTTTTGCTCTTGGCTATGAAGAATGGTAGAAGGAAAACGGCAAGGACAGCTGCTCACGAGTCACAACGCATACATGACGGCGCCGCGCCAGCAGCGGAGCACATTCGTGCGATTTCAATTGGATACAGATTGGCTCTAGCTCTGGCTTGGCGAACCGGGCCTGTGCCTCATGTAAAGACGGCCAGCCACATCGTTATCACCATCAAACAATGGCGTCCGCCTATGAGTTTATTTTTTTTGTTTTGTTTTGGGTGGCGGTGTGGGCGCACCGCGCATGTTTTCGGTGAAACTAAGTGTCCTGAATGTTCAAAAAGTTACAGATAGCTGGCGCTATGCTTATTTTATTGTAAAATAATTGTTCAAACCCACCCCAACTCATCAAAAATTTCGTTGAAGCGAAAGCAAGCCAGACAAATGGTTCGTTGTGGCGAGGACTTTGTTGCATTGACTTCTATGGCTAGCTGACGGGGACTTGGAAATATTTCGTTGAAGCGGAAATTTCGTTGAAGCGGACTTCGTTGTAGCGGGATTATACTGTACTACGAAGCGCTGGCTACGCGTTCAGTAGTCAAGCAGCCATCTTGAAACGTCGATGGCGATACGGCGCTGCAGTTTTGAGTCGTAGTCGATTGTAACGCGCATGTGATTTTGGAACCCATCTTTCCTGAAAAAAAGGTATGCGTTAGATTCGAGTAAATACGGCAATCGCCACCTCTCTTACAGTACCTGCAGTCAACTAAACGGTGTCTAGACAAGTGCTTTGTGGATAAGGCATAATTGCACAGGGAAAAACATGGCTAATGTTTCTTTAAGCTTTTAGTTTATGCTTTCATTCTGTGGTTTGAAAGTAACACAATGTGTGCACTACAAGGAGTTTCGCTTCACCTTTAAAAAACACTAAAATGTAAAAAACGAGCTGACCTATATCGGAACATTACAGGGATATGAATTCAAATACACTACTCAGAGCACCAGCAACAGTTGATTATTAATGCAGAAAATACGAAAAGCCACTTACCACAGGTTCCTTTCGTGGTACTAACGCATGTATTTTATTTTTGAGGAACACTTACACCTCGAATGTCCCCGCGCTCGAATATGGAAGGTTCCACAAAGTGCTTTTCATTCTTATTGTGACCGAAATTGGCACAAGTGCGGGGCAACAAATGTTGTGGTTGTAAACTAACTTCACGAGTGCTGCGTTGCCATTGCTTTCTTGTCAAGAAACCTTTATCTCATTGTCCAGAACTTCGAAGCTAGTCAAGTTCACTGTTCAACTTTGTGCTTCATTTGATCAGAGAACTGGGGATTTCGAGGCTTTTTCAGTACACAACTAGGTTTGCAGCTGTGTACTACGTATTAAGATGTGAAAAGAGGAGCACAACGGTCCAGTTAGCCCTATGCAAAAGAGATACGAGAGGCTTCATAAGAATGTTCCTCTTGCCCTTTAGCCACATGTCCCCGGTGCAGTGCGGGAAAGCTTGTCATCACTAGCTGAGGCTGGTGCATGTTTGTGGTGGTCAACCGCATGGGCTCACAGTGCCATAGTACATCCAATGCCCAGCTAGCTCAAACTTGTTACAAATAATGTATTTTGCATGTGTTGTTAGCGAGCCATTTCTCGTTTTTAACAGGGCATCCAAGTTCATTGAAACAACTGTCCCGTCACATTTTTTAACTTTGAAATACCCCGAATATATTCAAACTTTTCAAATAGAGGTTTACATCCAAAGCCGAATGGAGTGTCACATTATTTGCCTTGGTATTCAAAAGTTTCGGCTATTTAAGGTGATTCCAGTAGGAGAGCCTGGATTGTGAGTGCCTGACCAGAGAGAAACTTTAGTCGAGCGTAGTCTGTAGAGACAAATTTTCGCAGTGAGGCTTAGGTGAAGGGGAGCTCTCTCGCGCTCGGGTTCTCCGCCACAGTGTCCCGTATCTTGTGAGGAGCGCACCACTTCTGTGTCCCACCCAAGCCCCACTTGCCTGCCCCCTGGCGTGCAGGTTCTCGGCAGTAATCCAGTCGCTCTTCCACCTGCCCATGTTCCGGCGGCTGGTGCTGGCCTTTGAGGCGCACGGGGTCTCCCTGCGGGACGGCCAGCCCCTGCAGGAGTGCCGGGGCCTGGGGCTCATGCTGGAGCTGAGGCCCCTGTTTGCACTGCTGTGCGCCTCGCGACGCAAGTACGTGGACCCAGGCAGGGCCCTGGAGCTCCTCAGGGACGCCTTCATCGGCACCGCCGGCAGCACGGGGGGCGCAGGGGGATCACAGGTCAGTCTCTCCTCCACCAGGGGGAAGGGGAGCATGTTTGCCTGGTGTACTTCGTACCAGTGAAAAGTACCCTTGCCCTCGCACATCAGGAAGGCTATACTCGGGCATAAGTTAAGAATGCCCATAGCTCGTGTAGTGTATCACTCCACCAAAGTGGCAGACTTGTGATGTCAACGTGCGTGCGCGTTTTGGAAGGACATTGTGCTTAATGCGGGACGTTGTCTGCTTTTTCTCACCTACTTTAGTTTGTCATCGCTGCAGTAATTTGTAAGCAGATTAAGTGTACAAAATCGCGAGAACACCTCGGGTTACGTTCGAAATACTTGCAGCAGCGCATTCTATGCACTGTATTGAGGAGCAGCCGGTTGCGGTGATGAGACGCAAGGGCGGTGCGGTGGAGTCTCACTGAAGTGCTTCACACGTTTTTCATTGATATAAAACAAACCAACGCTTCTGAATGTGCGTTCCACTTGTGCACAGAGAATTAAATTTGCAGCATAAGGCTTTCAGTCCTAGTCTCATTTGCATGAGTGAGTCTACTGCACTGTTCCTTTTGTTAACTGTTTTTGCAAGGTCAGATTTTAATGCTTCTACAAGGTACATAAAAATTAGGGGTGTGTGATTGCTGAGTAGTAACTTTCAAAACGAATATCGAATCGAATATGTAAAAAAGCCGAATATCAAATCGAATATCAATTTTTTTCACAGGCGTCACTTTGTCATAGGTTTTTGTGCAAAAGCAGAAGCTACTTCGCATGTTCAGGGGACTTGACGTTCTTTTTCAACCCGGAGAATGCACTTTTCAACTCGCATCGGCAGTACTCCAGGAATCCAGAGCAAGCACAATATGAATTAAAAGGGCACGTGGCTTTCAAAATCAACTTTTTTATTTCTTTGTGGATTTTGATGGAAATTGGCACAGCAACTGGAAATACTTATGTGATAACACCATAAAAATTTCAAAGTAAAAATTACGCCCACCTTCCCTCGTGGGAACCCTGGTGTGATGCGACGCTGAGGGGGGTTCAAGCGCAACGGAGAGCAACCGTCGACCGAAAGGCCGCCAGAGAGCGGCACACCGGTTATATGTGCAGCTCGCCCGAAGGAGAGGAGACCGTGGAGAGAGTGAGTGCCGCGGCTATGACGCAACACAATCCAACACAATCCCTTTTAATCCAATCCAATCCAAGTCAATCCAATCCAATGCCCCTCGCGAGAGAGCGTTCGCTATCGGAGAGGAAAGGGGGAGAGTGGCTGCCGACAGCAACGGACGCACGCGGACAACAACGGACGCACGCAGGAAGGACAGGGCCGCCGACAAGAGATGCTCTGAGCGTCGCATCTAATATTTTGAAAACTTTTTTATGTATTAAATTTTCTTTCTGTTCCGTTTGTACCGAGCATGAGCGACTTATAAAACACGACAGAAAACTTGTTCAAAGTGCTTTGCATTCCCAAATGAATGGATGAGGTCGTGACAGTTTTAGAATTTTTTTTTACAATACAATGTTTTTTAGTTTTCATTTTTTTTAGAGGTCAATGTGCAACAGGCATTTCAACTGTGAACGATTATTTGAATAAAAAAGTCACAAAAAACAAATCTTGAAAACCAAGAATGTCATGACCTGAACTGTTTATCAAGGAATGTAATGCAGGAAACGGAATCAAAATAGACCCAGCGGTCACGAAGAAATCCCTGAAACAAGCGACACAGGCGACAAAAAAAAATGTTTTGAGAAAACTGCTTCCGAAGTTGCAACATAGGTTTCACTTATCAAAAGTCGTCAGGGTTGTAGCCTTTCGTGTCCTTTTGAACATGGGGCTTCTGGAAGGCCATGCCTTGAAATCGGAGTGCCTTTTACAGCCTTTCTCTTTCCACAAAACATCATTTTCAGCTCCTCTGTGAAGAGTACATACCCCAGTTTGCAGACCAAACGGAGGGGGAGATGGGTTTCAATGGGCTTTCCATGCAAAGTAGGTTAGCTGGTTGGCTGTATCGCACTGGACAATCTCCTTTTGCAGTGTTGTCACCATGGCAGCAAGTTAAGCCTTTTTTTTTTACTTAACTCTATCGTTACGGCGGAAAAACGGCCGATTTTAAGTGCTTCCACAAAACGTTTTTTTTTTTTTTCTCTTGAGCTACTGGACACACGTAGCCTTGCTATGCATGAAATTGTAGGTTATAGATTGCTCTTCCAAACACAAAGAAGCAGTTTTGTTAAAGGTACAATTACTTACAGTTTATTTGTCAAGTAAACAGAAAAAAGCCCCCAAGAAAAGTATACGAAAAACACAAATCGGCACTTTTACCGAGACTGAAAATTATTTCAGGTATTTTAAGATATACAAATTGTTCCTACGTTCCTTGGCTATGATTCAATATATAAATCAGCAGTGTACACCAAGTTTTGTATTTTTGAGGGCCCGTCAACCTAGCGCAACTGACGGCTGTGCCACGCCGCGAGGGCACTCAAGGGTGAGTGAGTCTCTGTAAAATGTGCATCCAAGTACCGTACTTACCCGATTCTAACGCACACTTTTTTCCGGAAAAATAGGTCGAAAAATTGTATGCGCGTTAGAATCAGATACGAAACCGAAACTGAAACAGCGAAAATTTCGTCCCACCCATCGCCATCGCCATGTCAAGATGGCACTAAAGGTTTTAGCAATGATTTTTCGGATGCAGGAAGCATAGGCGCCTACTCCTAGGCTTTTTGTCGGTGTTCACACAAATCATCAAATCGTTCCACTTGCGCGCTTGATAACAGCAATGGCAGCAGCGGCTCTCACGTGTTCAAAACGAGCGGTCAGCTGAAGCGTGCGCCTCTGGAGAAGCTTGCGGGATGGGCATGTGAGGCACGGGCCACGATCCCATCGACCATGGTTGAACGTTAGTTCAGAAGTGTGGCATCGCAAACGTGCTTGACGGCACCGAGGACGAGATGTTGTGGTCAGCAGAGAGCGACGAGGAGTGAGATGAGTGAGATTACTTCAAAAAATAAATCACCCGTTTCTCTCGCATTCGTTTTTCTTGCTCACACAGTTGCGTGCGCGTTACAATCTGAGGTGCAAGTTTTTTCGTTTTTTTGTCAGGAAAATCGGGTGCGTGTTAGAATCGGGTAATTACGGTATACTCTATTGTGTCCTTGCACAAAATCCTTATCAGTTCGGTGGTAAAAAACAATAAAAAAAAATCGAGCGCTCTCGACAAGCGTCGCACCTGAACCCTGCAGCGCTAATCTGACACGAGCGCCAGGTTATCTTGAAGGTGATAGCGCGATACGGCGCGGTGCATTTGGCAAAATATCCCGGCCGTACGTTCTTGAGACCCTAAACACAAAATCAAAACCGCAGTCGTCAGATAAGAAGCACACTTTGTTTATAAATACAGCACGGAGCCACAACGAAATTACCTGCGAGCGCTTGTTGAAGTGCGAGGCACCTGAACCGGAGCTTCGTCGTCCTAGCTGAAATCTGAAGATCCCACATCATTGCTTGACCCCTCACTGCTGCTGGAATCAGAAAAATCGACAGCAGGAGCTGCCGAAGTGCTTGCTACAGCAGTCCGACTGTGCGGAGCGCAACGCGAACCCGACGCCATTTTTCCTCCTCCTCCCCTCTACCGTCGGTTCAAATTTCTCTTGCTCACCGCCACCACACGAGACACATAAACAAACGAAACCGAAATTGAAAGAGAAGTTGCCAATGAACACACCAGATGGTGATAGTTGTCTGTGGAGCGCAGTTTTCAGATTTTGCGGGAGATTTAAAATCATCGGACGCCGGCTTCCGATTGCCTATGGCGCCGTCGTGAAAGAGTTAAATTTGAACATTTTTGGCTCTTTTTTATGTTTTATCATCTTGCCTAGCTGGCACTGCAACTTAGTACTCATACGTGCAGGTGTTCATTGCCAAAAGTTTGCATACCAAAAGGATGAAAATGAGCTACTTTGAAGCTTGGTAGAATATTCTGCATAACGCCCAACTTCAATGCAAGAGCATTATTTTTTACTACTTTTGACATTCAAGGCATCCAATATTTCTCGCAGCACAGCCAGTATGCCCTAAACAATGGTATCAATAATTTCCCTAAAAACATCATTGTTAAATGCTGCGACAGTAACGTAAATTTTATGCGCAGAGAGCGTATTTTTATTCCTATATTACTAACTCAAACCTGTTTGCATGATTATTACAAGTGCACGGGAAACGTTGCGCAAGAAAGGTGACATGGCTCGTGTGCATTGCAGCACACGCTTACCGGGACATATCGTACTTTGATTATCCCTGATATGGCTGGTCAGGTCGCTTTTAAGATTAAATCTAACGTCGCAGGCATTAATTACAACTACTGGTGTTCAATCGTAACCGGTTGCCCAGTCATGTGATGCTCCAATGCGCGTCGGCTATGCTGTGCGCGCCGTAGCGTTTGACGCGTCGACCGTTTCTTTCTCCAGGCTAGCGAGCCCACAGTCAAAACACAGCAATAACTAAGCGTGTAAACATCGCAAATCCAACTAAAAGTTCACTTCACGAACTGCTATCGCAAGCGCGCACACCGCGTCACCCTCCGGGGTCTGGCGACGGTAGAGTCACGCGCACTACGAAGCGTTCGATGACCTCCACCTTTCGAGCCACACAAGTTCCCGTAATCTGGCTCGTGATCTCAGGCCTTCCCATCGCGATAATGTCGGTGTTGAATACCACAGACTGAACAGAAACTTGGCTGAGCGAAGCAGCGAAAATGAACTCAAACTGCCCACGCGACGCAGCTCAGGCGGCCGCCATCTTGCGTTGCGCCTGCGACATCCAATCAGGAGGGTCGTTGTAGTGCGCCCCGACCGGAGGACCAATAGCACTTCAGCATCTATTTCTAGCTTCGTTTGTGCGTCGTTTCTTTTCTGCACTTTCCTCCATGCTTTTCTGCTGTTTGTGCGTTTGTGAATGAATGAAGATAAGATGAGCGGAACCGGAAAAAAGGTTGCTCGGCCGATCTAACCATATCAAAATGGCCGCGCCCGGTGGCACCGTTGCGGAGATAGAGCGCCCCAAAAATTGCTGTTTTTTCGTTCTTTTGCGCTGATAGTTTGTCACCGCGCCTGGCAAAACTATTTTTTATGCCACTTTGCGACGCTTTTCAGCGGAAAAACTTTGCAGACGCATAGAATAGGAAACATAGAAGCTGAATACCGCGTCCCCCCTTAAAAGAAAAAAGGACTTGCACTGGAGTTGCTTACTGCAGTCATAGGCAACAACTCTACAGTGCCTCGTAACTCAGAAGCTAACACTTTTCAGGCATGAGCAATAGTACGCGATGACACGGCACAACCACAATCATGGGCCATAATGAGGCACCTCTTCGGAAGCACATGGGCAGCGGGAAGTGTGAATAATACGTAGCGGAAGGAAAGCTCGCACTACAGTCGCTGTGGACAAGCCCGCGCTAACCACTGTGGTAAAAAAAAACCAGTAAACTTGCAGTTACCATACACCAACTGCATTAAAAACAGCTAGAACCACTCTTGATTTTAAATTAACGGAAGCACTGTCAAAGTGGCGGCGGTCGTTTCCGGAAGCTGCCCTAACACGCAAACATCCGGTCGAAGAATTCAAAATGGCGGCCACGGTTGGTGGTGACTGCTCGACAAAAAGATCACATCGACGCAATCGCAGATTACTCTGTGTAGCAAGATAAAATTTGCGGTCTCTGCAAGGCGCGCTCGTCGAAAGCACGATTTGGATGAAACTTGCCGAGCAGATGGTGCGCCAGCAGTGCGTCTGCGTGGGCTGATAACTTTCGCTTTTAGAGAACCGGGCGCATTAGGAAAATCCACTTGAATATTCAAAAATTTGAATACAGTCTACGCTCGTTACAGCGGATCTGGCAACAATGGACTTTCGGTTACGACAGACCATTTCTGTTGGTTTGTTTGGTCCCCATGCATTTTAAATATAGTCCACTCTGCTCATAAGGGACCCGGCTAGAGCAGACTATTGGCTACAACAGACTAAATTTTAGGTGAAAATTGTTTCAACTGAATGTTTATAGCGGTCTTCCACAAGGCTGGCATCCGATACGCCTTTTCTTTGTTTAGTTTGTCAAGAAAACTGTTACATCTGGCAACATTATTAGCAGCCAGGTCGTTGGCGTAGCCAAGCCAGTGCCAGTGGGTTTTTTTTTCTGTGTGTGCGCGACCAGCGTCATGAGCAACAGGGTAGCTTATTTCACTGTCATATAAATTAAGCATAATTAACGCGGTCGAACATGCGGAAAAACAGGCAGACATCACCAGAAGTACAGGCCTGCCTAAGCAGACGGTCCGTGTGGGTGTCAAGGACAAGGCCGCTGCTGATAAACGCGACTACGGTGAGGTTGAACAACAGCACTATCGAATACGCGAAGCGGTCCAGCCGGAGTCGAGTCTGCTCTCGTCACAGTTTTTTTTTTTATGTAATAAAGAAGTTGGGCTCAGTGAAGTTTGGTCTTTATTATTGCCACGCATGTATTGTTCCCGTTCCGCTGGGTGAAAAAGGTAAGAAATGCCTCAAGTAGGGGGATTGGTTCCCATCCATTGTGTGCAATCTGCCAGTGTCCATGCGCAGTCCAACTGGTATAAGTTTCGATTTCACAGCTGTCCTTCATCAGATGATTTTGTATCAGCTGTTGTAATGACCAGACTGAAATCATAAAAAATGTGGCGGCTGCCTTGGGGGAACGTCAGGCAGCGATCTGATTTGTTTGACGAACGGTTTCAGGGAATTCTGCCTCATCACGAAGGGATTTAAGAGCCTAGCTAATTCTTATGGCCACGCCTGATTTTTGTAGCTGGTTAATAATTGCTTCTTGTTATATTCTTGTTTTATTTTCTCAGCTTATCGTGCGTCTTTACACACTTGACCGCATGCGCTAGGCCTTTTCTAGGTGCCAGTCGGATGCTGCGTACTTCGGCTACAGCGGACAATTTTTTTCCAGATTAAGAGGTTCCGTTGTAACGGGCGTAGACTTTAGTAGATATTCGAATCGCAAATCGAATTTTCGCAGAAGTACTGTTCAATTCGTATTTGAGTATCCTCACACCCCCAATAAAAATGCACAAAAACCAGCTTTGTGTATAGCCTGTTATTTGGGCCTCATGCTTGCATATTTTGAACAAATTGCTTTTGTCTCTAGTAGTTTCGTAGTTGTCGCAACAGCTCCAGAAAGAACATCTCGCTGCACTGGGCCTCCAAGACATGTTGTAATGCAGCGCTTGCCATGAAAATGTTTGAACAGTTGCAGAGTTGTGCTCGCGCATATTTGGCAATCGGTCATCAAGGAAGCTGAGTGCGTGTCAAGTTGTTTTAGCAGCTGAGACACATGATAAGCTACCACACCCCGGGGCTTGTGTGGCTGCTTGGAGTGAGGGAGTGACCGCATCCTGGGGTTTGCTGATTGATACACTGCAGCATGTGTGTGCCCACCACCCAGGGCCCCAGCCTGCAGCAGCAGCAGCAGCCGCAGCATGCATCCCAGCAGCAGCAGCAGGACGTGTCGGAGTTCACGCACAAGCTGCTCGAGTGGCTGGAGGACGCCTTCCAGCTGTCCCGCAACGGCGGCTCTGGATCGTGAGTAGTGAGCACTCCTCACTCTCGACATCCTCCTCCTCGTCCATCCTCACCCCCCACTTTTACTCCCAAAAGCACTTGATATTGCATGAGGCAACAGGATCTTGGCTACAGTACGGTATTTAAAGCCCTCAGTGGAGAGACCTGGCACGTCTTGAAGTTCTCTCTCTGACCCGCCGCGGTGGCTCAGTGGCTAAGGCGTTGCGCTGCTGAGCACAAGGTCGTGGGTTCGATTCCCGGCCGCGGCGGCCGCTTTTCTGATGGAGGCGAAAAGCAAAAACGCCCGTGTGTACGAGATTTCGGCGCACGTTAAAGATCCCCAGGTGGTCAAAATTAATCCGGAGCCATCCACTACGGCGCGCCTCATCGCCTGCGTTGCGTCGGCGCGTTAAACCCTACGATCAAATCAATCAAGTTCTCTCTCTGTCAATTTTGATAGCGCCATTCAAGTATCGCACTATTTGCATTGATTTGTGAAAGTTCTGGATGTTCTCTCACAACCCTGCTCATCGTCTGTTTGCAGCATCCCCCGCATGGAACAAACCAACCCTATGCTGGACCTATTCTATGGCTGCTTTCGCAGCGAGGGTGAAAACGAAGGTAAGCGGACATGCTGCGCAATTTTCAAATGTTATGCAACAGCCAGCAGTGTTTGCAGCTATCCATTGCACCCTTTGGGTAGTGTCAACAGCAGTGCTTGTCAACTGCGAGTGTGTCAGGAGGGCCTCCCATAAACTCACACTGGTGACAGGTGTCCTGGGGCAAGAAAGGAGGAGGAAGTGTGGGCCACAACATTCTTGTGCTGAGTGATATAGTTAATACTGCGCGAAAAATCTCTTGCTTTACTAACGCGTGCCCAAAAAATTTGTAACAAAGGTTTCTCCATTTCTCTTTTTTTCTTCGTCAATGATGTCCCACCTAACCTAGAGCTGCATGCCTGTGTACCTGCCAAAAGGCTAGCTTGGGCTAGTTGGCTTGGCACCTTGAAGTTTAGCAGCTCCATACAGGATGCTTCTAGTTAGGCCAAGGTCATGCCTCCATCACAAATTAATAGGACACACTCTTGGTGCGTCTAAGTGTAAAATTTTTTTCGGTGCACACATATTCAAACCAGCTTACTTGAGTGCACTGTGCACAGAACAGCCTGTTTCTCGAAGTTCCCGAGAGGCCCGCAATGCCTCGTTTCCATCTAGGAGGCAAAGGACAGGAAATGTGGTGGAATGGCAGTAGAATGGGGAATGGCAGTAGAATTTGAGCTTAAAAAAAACTGACACATAAAGGGTTTGCTGTATGCAAGCATGCTAGGGAAGCTAGCTCCCCCTATGTCTCCATCTTTGCCAGCTGCTTTTGAAGCACATAATTGGGGAACACATCTCATATGTGTGCAAATTTTCACTGAAGCCAGATTTGGGGCTGTATGGGTATAATAGCCTGGTTACTCAGCTCTGAAGCAAGGGCAGCTTCGCAGAAAGGGGTGAAAGAGCAAGGTCATCGCAATGAGCTGTTGTTCAGACCCTAATTTTCAGATTGATGTAGAAGAGCTTTTCAGGGGGTCACAAGAGCTGAGCAGTGCTGTGGTCCCTTAGACAGGCCCTAATTGGTGGTAAGAACTTGTTTGGCTCACCAAAAGTTGCTGATCAGAAATTACTTTTTTTTGCATTGCAGCTACAATAAAAAAATAAATTTGGTGTGAATTGATCTGGTGCATGTAACAATGTGGCTTATAATTCTTGCGACTGAGCTAGAGCTTTCAGTGTCATGTTTTTTTCTGGTGCGCCCACTGCATTGTTTTTTTTTTTCTGTAGAAAATGAAAGAACGAACACAATCGTTTTTTTTTTTTTTGGGGGGGGGGGGGCATGAAAAAATTGGTCATCTTTTTTTAAGAGAAGGATTGTTAAAACATGAAGCTGCTTTGACCATGTCGAAATTCCGCAATTGGATAGACGTCAGCTTTAAAGCGCAAGGGACCCGGATTCGACTTCGACCATGGGAAGCTTTTTTTTCCCTTGGGGCGCTTGATGTGCCTCCACTTATCATCATCATCAATTAGGGAAACCCATCGTGTGAAGTTGGCTTTTCTGCAGTGCATTTTGGCGCAACATCAAATGCCATCAGTGAGGCCTATAAAGTTTTGCTTTAAAATGGTGATGTAGACTATTGAAAATGCAGTATTACGTTTGCCCTTTGTGGTACTTGCACATCTGCCCAAACTTTCAGTTGTGGCATGCACTCATCCGGTGCACTCATCTTTGAATGCAGATTTGCAAGATGTGCAAAATGTGCAAAACAATGTTTTGGAAAAAGGACCTTGAAGTGATCAATTTCTTGTACAGCCGGCTTAAAGGGGCCATGCAGACAAATTGAAAGTTTCTTTCATCCGATAGATTGCCTCGTTAGGATAACACTGCCACCACATTTAATGTGAACGTCAGTTAAATGCTACATAATAAAGAAAAAAGTGAATGGCCATGCGACCCACTAGCTCATTTCTCGCACTAGAACCTATGACGTATTATGGACAGCTGTACGATTGGCTGAGGCCGGCAAAAGCAAACTTATATTGAACAGGCGTTATAAAGTTGCAGACCAAGCTATCCGCGCTTAAATTTAGGGCTCATTTTTTTTATATTGGTAAGAATGCTGGGGTGAACAATGAAAGTTATGAACTGACACGTAAACATCAAAGCAGTTAGTGTGGTACTTTGCTGGTTGACACTGCCTAACACAACCGTTGGACACGTTTGACTGTCTGTCACAACACTGACCAACTGACATAAGCGACAGGGCCACTTACATGACCATGTTTTTCGAGTCGTAGCTTATGTTCTAGGAAATGGTTAGTATCAACCCTAATGAAAATACGGCTGGTATAGAACGGCGAACGCTGGCACTTCAGCGGTATTGCAGCGTTATCTGTGAAAGTGGGCGATGAACTAGCAATCCAAACGGCCGTCTGTGAGATGGTAGCAGCCCTGGTCAGCAGACCCTCTTTAGTTTTAAGGCCATGCTCTGGATCTGTCATTGACGACATCGCAAAAGACACGATTTAGCAAGAGAATTGAAATTTTGTTTTAAAATGTTTAATTTCTCAGTGAATAAAGCACAGTTTGCCATTGGGCAAGTGCTGAAGGCACTATAAAACACCAAATCTTTCGAATAAAACCAACTTGCATTTTGCCTGCATGGCCTCTAAGAACTGTGCTTGCGGATGGCCCATAAAGGATCTTCTGCTCTGATGATGCATACAATTGTGCAATAGCACTGTTGTGTCAAGGTCAGAATCCAAGATGTTGGACGCGTTCTGTTTTAATAGCCAACCGTGTTCTGAATCCATTCTGAATTGTATTCAGAACCATAAAAGCTGCTACTCCAGTCTGCTGTCGAAGTTGTTGACCTGCTATTTTAAAACAGTTGTACCCATGGATGGAGCATTTCCACTTCTCTCTCTATGGTCTGAATCAAGTACGGTAACAGATGGAGGAGGGAGAGGGGCTACAGATTGAGAAATAAACTTTACCGGAGAGGTGGCTTCGAAGCAGGAAACTTGGCCCCACATAGAAAAGACATCAAGAGATAGGAGAAAGTCTCTGCGAAGAATGGAAGAGGTGGCTGCACTGCCCCGAAGACAGAGGCTAGGTGCAGGGGTAGGCAATAACCAGTGTAGAGGTCATTTAAATCTACAAGCCGCATTCTTACCAAAGGTCTAGCACGCAGGGATGTGTTGTTGGGCTAGTTGGTTCATGACAACAGGAGGTTTGGGGCAGTGAAGTAAAAAACTGGATGGATGGGACAGGTGCCTGTCCCACCTGTTCAGCGTCTTTGTTGTCATTGCCCTAAACATCCTTTTGTGTGCACAGTGACCATGCCCTTAAAACAGACTGATTTCGTCAGCATGGAAATTAGGTAACCCGAATGTCCTATCCGTAGTGCGCATACTAATCACATGCAAGGCACTTCACACAACACGACACAAACACTTCAGAGAACTCTACAGACAACATATTCCCCTACATCCATCGCTGTTTCTGGGTGACGATGCCATGTTTTCCGTGAAACGTGTGTTTGAGTACTTGACAGACGTCAAGTTTTTAAACCTCATTTCCTATCACGCATAATCAAATCTGGCCCTATACACCAGCCATCACCATTGCCGTTAATTGATTTTATTGTTATTCTGGCTTTAGTAGCCACTATTTTCTTTTAGATACTTTTGTTTGGCGCTCTTTGCCCCAGGGGGCCTTGCGGCAAAAAACTCCAACCATTATCATCATCATCAGGTAACCCGAATGTAATACAAAAGCTATTCAGGAAGATGCTGTAGGTGGCGGGACCCTCCCCAGCCCGCCTGCTTTGTGTTTCGATGCATATTTTTAAGTGGAGAGTGCAAGACATGTGGGTGACAATGCTGGGTGGGAATGCTAGTACATAAATGATGCTGAAAAGCTTAATGCTGGGAAACGAAATTCCTTCCGCATTGAGCACACTGAGAGTGGCTTGCTCCTCCGGCTTCGGGGAACAGGTCGACATTTCTCGCGAGAGGAAGCGTTTGGCCAGTACCCACTTCAGGTGAGCGGCTTCAGCGACATCCACGAGAGCCTAGAGGCAGCCACCACCAACCTGGAACCAGAGAGTGCGTCAACGCCATCTTCGCGGAGGCTTGGCCGAGAGGTGAGCTAGGCAGTCCTGTACGTTTTGTGAACGGTGTCAATGAAGTATCACGACTAACCCGCCGCGGTGGCTCAGTGGCTAGGGCGTTGTGCTGCTGAGCACGAGGTCGCGGGTTCGATTCCCGGCCGCGGCGGCCGCTTTTCTGATGGAGGCGAAAAGCAAAAACGCCCGTGTGTACGAGATTTCAGCGCACGTTAAAGATCCCCAGGTGGTCAAAATTAATCCGGAGCCCTCCACTACGGCGCGCCTCATCGCCTGCGTTGCGTCGGCGCGTTAAACCCTACAATCAATCAATAAATCAAAATCAAGTATCACGACTAGTACAGGAAGCGTTTTTACTTCAGAACGAGCAAAAAATGGGTTCATGATTGTAACATGTGACTGAGACTGACAGGGAGAAAGAAAAATGCTTTGCAACACTTTGCAATTGGGTTTACCTTTATGCTGGGTATAAATACGCAGCCATTTTTAATCAATGCAGCAGATAGAGGAGTCTTCTCGCAGCTGTTGGGTTGTACGAGGTAGATCATTCATCATATTTGATTTAACGCACACTCACTGTCAGCTGACAGAAATGGAACAGTGTGTTTCAGCCACTTCTTTTGTTTTCACCCTGCATTGATGATTGCTTGAAGAGTCAGCATGCCTTGCAGGGGCGATGAATGAGTGTACTGAACAGTTGGGCAGTAAATGTTGATTTTTCTGCTGTAAGTAACATAATTAAATTCCTGTGCTAACGTGTTGTCTTTTCTTCCTCTTGTGCTGCAGACCTGGTTCACGAGGCTCCCACCTGTGTTGGTATTTGAGCTCTCTAGGTTTCGTTTCAACCAGCATCTCAACAAGCCCGAAAAGATC
The DNA here is from genome assembly GCF_048455015.1 of Haemaphysalis longicornis. Lineage (NCBI taxonomy): Eukaryota > Metazoa > Arthropoda > Arachnida > Ixodida > Ixodidae > Haemaphysalis > Haemaphysalis longicornis. Next base: position 41,928,072 of record NW_027526361.1, on the reverse strand, counting down.
CATCACCGGTTAGACTTTCCCGAGCTGCTCTATATGGACAGGTTTGCCTATTTTGAATTTCTCATCTTGCATTTACAAAGCTATGACTTTCTATAACTTCAGTTGTTAGTCTATGTTCATGTGGCTGGTCCACGCCAGCGCCAAGTGAATTCCCGATGCCTGAAGCATGAATTGGGCAAAGTAAAACTTGCACGAGCCTGTCAATGGCTTAGACTAGTTTTTGTCTCTCCTTTTGTGATTGCCCATGCATTTCGGGTATGAATGTAAGCGTGTCACATTGCTCAAGTGGGCGATCTGTTCTGGCTACTTTCTCGCCGCAGGTATATGGAGTACAACAAGAACATTACCCGTAGCAAGAGAGAAGAAGTTTGTCGGCTCAAATCGGAACGGGAGAGGCTTAAGAGGAAACTTGACAAGTAAGGTTCTGTGCTGCATCTTCCTTTTGTCCCTTCTCCCAAGTCTTTCTAAAGAAGCTTATAGAATGGACCAGTCTTGTGATAATGCACCCTTCAATCGACACTGAAGTGTGCTCTCAGTTCTAGCACATGCTTAAAGTGTGTCGGCTAAACAAACCCTATCCTGCCTGTTCCTCCGTATCTTTCAATGAAAACATACAGCTTTGCAAAGACTGGGCCAGTCATAACTCACTGCAGTTGTGTTTGGTGAGGAATGGCATTTTTATTATGGGGAAGGTTATGTTCAACAACTACCCTGTTGTTAATTAAATGGGCCTGTTGCATACCAGAAGCTCTTCTGACGTGCTTTGGAGCCACACCGAGTTTATATTTTTTAAAATCTGACAGCACACAGCCGAAATATTATGAGCAGCGCCTTTGTGTGTCTCTCTGCTACAACGGCCACGTAGGGTGGCATAGAGGTGGCACAGCATCTTTAGCAGGATGGTTAAATCTGTGTTTGTTTGTAACAGCAGCAGCCAATCCAATCCATACATCTGGACCTGTGACATCACTTGGTCATGTCAATCGGCAAGTGCAGAAAACTCTGCCACCTCATATTTGTCTTTCCCGATTATCTAGCTGTCTTAAATGCAGTTCATGGTAAACTTGACACGTTTCTTGTTCTACCATGGCTATCTTTTGAATAAGGCAAGGCCACATGTGGTGTTTGTGGTGTCTCGAAAGGGACTACATAAAAAGACAACGTGCTTCACTTTAATCCTGTCATTGGAGAGCAATTTTCAGTTGAAAGAACGCATGTCAAGTTACTTGCCTTTTTTGTCACATTTCATGGTGTAACTGTGAGGGCAGACAAAAGTTTGTGGTCAGTAGCCTCTGTGTGAATGGCAGGGTCCCGCGGAAACCGGTTTCAGCACTGTGGTTGATTGAGCCTAGTTTGAGCCAGTAGGGCACCTTTTTTGTCTGCAGTATTTTGTTCTCGGTGCATTCTATCTGACTGAGGACAGACATGAAATTAGTTTGTCTTTCCCACGCAAATTTCAAGGTAGTAAAATAAAATTCCAGATCTTTACGCTGAAAATGTTGATTGATGTTTGCACTAGAATATGTGGTTTCATTATGCATCCTTGCATCTAGAAAGACCAGAGAGCGCAACTGGTACACAGCCATGATTCTACTTTTGTGTGGGGTGTGACACAGTGCTGTTCAGCTCCTTAATGCACCTCTGCTGTTTCTTTTTCTGTCTGTGTGGCAGGTATGTGCAGTATGGCTCTGGACCCAAGAGGGTTCCCCTGCAAGATGTTCTGCAGTACACACTCGAGTTTGTTGAGAGCAAAGCAGCCCTGCAGAAGAACCTCCTCGAGGAAGCTGAAATGGGCTCACCGTCATCGAGGTGGGAAACTTCTCCTTCCAGTATGTTCGTTATGCTTGCTTGCAGGGGACCCGACCACAACAATTGGATCAGTCTCAACACAGTTCAGCCAAAGTGGTTGCATTGTGTCAAACCTTGGTGCGACTATGCTGAAAATGGGGTGTGGAGTGCCCATTTTCAGTTCAGTCCGACCAAAGTTTGACAAGATTTTACAAAGTTGGACGGAAGTTTGTAAACTGGTTTGTTGTTGTAAGAAGTGCTGGACTAGCAGTGCCTTTGTTGCCTCGCATTTCCAAGAATGATAATTTTGGGGGCCTACAGACACTTTTTTGTACTCAAGCAGCAACTCGTAAAACAGTACGAGATGCAGAAAAGTTGTTTTTGGGTTGTGTCCAAGACAAGAACAGAACTTGCGCTGTGTTCGATAGATCACCCGTGCTGTTACGGGCAAAGGAAAAGCATTATGATAAAAGCTCATCGATGTTCACCTGGTAAACCCACCCTGGTACCTGGTAAACCTGGTTGTTCACCCAGCAAAGCCTGCCTGAAAGACAAGTTGGTTTGTTTGTGCAATGAAGTAGCGCTCACCTTTCCAGTTTTCTGTTTTTTTGTAAGTGCAGAGCTCTTTAGGGCCTCGCCTTGTTGTCGTAGCTCGCTGTAACGGTCGATGTCAAACGACTGCTGGCATCAAGCAGTGCTGCAAGATAAGGGACCCAAGGAGAGCCCGGCGTTCTGTCGTAGGGCATCCCGGTGGAGGCTTCGAAAACCTAGTGGTTTAAATAGTCATAACCGTTCGAAACTTGTGAAACGCTGGTGCTTGTCATACATCTTCCCGCTGTTTAGTGCAAAAAAAAAAAAGGGGGGGAACTGCAGGTACATTTGACGCAAGATATACGTAATTAACCGGCAACACCCGCGTTAATTTAGTTTGGAAAGCTCGTTGGGTTTGTTTTTGTGGTATTAAGCGAAAAAAAGTGGCAGTGCAACGCCGGCACGTGCGGGAGGAAAAACAAGCACAAAAAGAACAGAACTCCCGCTGGCGCTGTTTCAGGCAGGGGGCGCGTGAGCACTATGGAGGCGGCAAATTTGGATTGCTTTTGGTGGTAGCAGTGAGCGGATAATGGCGCTAGAGCCCATTATGGCGAATCACTTTCTCTGCACTTCCGTCAGCTTTCACGTTGAGTGGAACGGCTTTAATTTTTTTCTCAGGCGTGCAAGGTAAGCGAGGAATGGAATTGGGTATATTGGGAACTGCAATGTGGCAAGATGCTCTTTCGTTCACTATTTACTTCAAATAGGTACAGCACTCCTAGTGCATAATATGGCTTAATGTTTAGCCGTATTGCTCCTGTGGGGGGCCGTTACAAATGAACCTCGTGCCGTGTGCAGCCTGGGCCAGGGTTCACCGGTCGGCTCCCCGCACGACGACGACCACTCGCGGGGCGAGAGCCCGCACAGCGAGGGGCCCTGTCCCCGACATGTGGCTGAGCCAGAGCTGAGGATACTGCAGAACTGCCTGCGGCGGTGGCGGGCCGAGGTGGAGCACGACGTCAAGGGTGAGCGAGCCGTCGTGGTACAGTTCTCTCTTGTCTGCTGCGTTGCTGGTCGTGTTTCACATGTGCCTCGCTTTGGGAGGATTTGTCACCCAGTTACGGGCTGGGAGCAGCTTCACTTTGACATGTGCCATTTAGCTGCGTGCAAATCTCATCAGCCTTGTTAATGAGCGGTACATTGTATGCCAGCTTTTGTTAGGAGGTTCTCAAAAATTGTTTTCAAGCCCCTTAACCTCGTGCTTCTGGAATTTTTGATCACTTGTGTCTGTGCAACTTACCTCTCGCTTCCCATTTATTTTTTATCTTCCGCTTAACTCTGAGAAATATGAAACCTGTCTGTTTCCATCCAGGTTTATGAACTGTTATGTCAAATGCAATGCTATGCGAATCTCTCTAATTGAGAAAGCATTGACGTAGATGAACTGCGGCTACTACTGTGGCGTGCATGCGCTTGTCACAGGGTGCTGTGCAGCATTGCCGCCCTCTAACAAGCTTTCCTGTCCTTATTTTGTATACCTGCAGTGCAATTTGAGTTCACTTTGGAAGTTGGTGAACAAAATGTGCCTTTCCGCCTCCCAAATTCATCAAAATTTGTGGGAGGTGCAGTACAAGGGGTGCCTGTATCTTGTGGTACATTAATAGCTGCCGAAACGCAGCCACTATGAGATTGAGCAAGGATCCTGCTTCGTGCAAGTACGTGTTGCAAGGAAGTTCATGCTGCCGAGAAAACAGGTGCTTCTGTGCATGGTACCCGCCGCGGTGGCTCAGTGGCTAAGGCGTTGCGCTGCTGAGCACGAGGTCGCGGGTTCGATTCCCGGCCGCGGCGGCCGCTTTTCTGATGGCGGCTAAAAGCAAAAACGCCCCTGTGTTCGAGATTTCTTCGCACGTTAAAGATCCCCAGGTGGTCAAAATTAATCCGGAGCCCTCCACTACGGCGCGCCTCATCGCCTGCGTTGCGTTGGCGCGTTAAACCCCACAATCAATCAATCAGCTTCTGTGCATGGCACTTGTTGAAGGGATGTGCATAGCAGGCGGAACATTAATGGGCCCCTTTGGCAGTCCTGTAATTGCCGTGAATAGTCCACGAGTAGTCTGGGGATACTCCTTGCCATATGTGAAATATCATCAGATTTCATTCCAGACAAAATGATTAGTCTAGAACTGGTAATTGAAGAACCGCTATGCTTCACGGTTGTCTGTACACAAAAACACGCTATCAGTGCACTTATGGCCTTACAACGTTACTGCGATGTGTGTAGCTACGACAGTAGCAAACTAACAACCCATCTCTGCATCAGGCGCTGCGGTTTTCAGAAGTCTGTTTATGCCAAACATGGTTTGCAAGAGTGTTCAAGCTTTCAGATCTCAACATAGAGGGGTTAAGTATTAGACGGATTGCACTCATTTTTGCGGAGGTCTCTACCAAGGCTGACAGGCAATCGCATCATCTCTGTTGGTCATGCAACGTGGTGTCAACCCCCTGCAATTTCCAAAACAGTCTTGTTTCCACTAGAAAGTCGAAGAAGTTGTTCAGTCAGTGATAACAGTTGCGTATAAGTTTGGGTTTCTACTGTTTTCTGGGGTATACTGTAATTATCACGTAATAAACCCACCTTTTTCCTGGAAAATTCGGCATGAATTTGGGGGGAGGGTTCATTTTGCGAGAAAAAATTGGAACAGATTTTAAAAGTTGAAATTTTATACAATAAATTTGCTAAGAGAAGTGCTGTCAGAGCCTTACCATTTTCGTAAAAACACGTAGGTAAACTTCTTTTTTATTTCCAATGTGCTAGTGGGCCCCCACTCGCTATGGAGCTGTCCTCCTCACTGAAGTCGCTTGCGGCTTCACTTTTGTTGTCGGCTTACAGCGAGCACTCTTCTGTGCCGTCAAGGCACTCCAAATTTCTGTTCTGACAGCGGGAAATTTCCCATCTTTGAACCCACGAAACATGCGGCGATCTCTGTTCACCACCCAAAGACCTCTAGTTTTTTGCCCGTAGCGTACATGCACTGGGTCAACACTGAAGTGCTGCCCAGCCGCGCGGTTTCCACGTGCATAAACGCTTGCTCCACCACCTTCAGTTTAAAATTGGCTGTGTAGCCCATGTATTGGCCCATCGTACGGGGCGCACATCAAGAGCACGAAAAAAAGGTTGGAACGCAGCTGAACAACAAAACCACGGAGCGTAATGGCGAAGTCGCGAAACAGGAGCAGAAGAGTGCGGAGTACGTTTAGTGCTTTGTTCGCACGACGCCGGAACTAGTCGGAACAGCAAATACCTAGCAAAGAGCAGGGAAGGAGTGCGCAGTATGTTTTGTGCTTTGTTCGCACGCTGCAATGTTTTTATGGTGCAAGGATTGTTTTGGCGTTCAGCAGGTCATGCTCTGCAAGCACACAATTTTTAAATTGTATGTTACGGCATTCGTGGTCAGGTCTCCGGATAGTGTTGAGATTTATTTTGTTCGAACGCGTTTTTAGCATTTCTGCGCGTACTGTGGCGTGATCTCAAGTTACTGCGATCGTCTACAGCATGGGCAACCATGCTGAGATAAAAACATTTTCTCACTGCATTTTTTATTCAAATTGACAAGAAAGTAGATTCTCGAAGAAAAGTGGGGGGAGGGTTCAGTACGCGAGTGGGTTTATTCCTCGAGTAAATACAGTAATAAAGCAAAACTTTGCAAATAGGATATTTTTTATAAAATAGTAATTTTGGAACACAGTACTGATTAAAAAACACTTTCATGCCACATGCCACATACTCCATTTTCCCTCAATTCCAGGTAAAATAGGTAAAATCTGATGAAGTAGGCTGATTTCTCAATTTGAATTCTGGGCCACACAGTGTTTTTTAGGACACAAATGACTGGCTTTCAATTCTTGCTGTCTTTTTTGCAGAGCTCCAGGACAGCATGAATCGTATCGATACAGCCATTCGAGACATCTACAATGAGCCATCGTTACTTAAGGTAAAACTTCTCTTTCATCGTGCTTTGCCTTCGAGCATCCTTCAACGCTTTGACATTGTGTTTGCAACCCAGGTGAACCTCCTGGTATTGTGTTCTCAATTTTGGAAGAACAGAAAACTGTGCTAGCTTTTTGGAATTCATCTTCAAAACAGTGCAAAACTGACAAAAGCACAAAGCCAAAAAGGGAGCGATACAGAACTTCTTTGGTGCCTTCTTAAGGGGGACACTGCTCTTAAAAAAACTTCTTTAATTTTTATGTAAACTCTGTGAAACTTTTCAGCTTGCTGCTTTTCCCCCACTGATTTTATATATGGCATTATTTTTTTAGTTGGTCAATTAGTTCCCGAGATAATTAGAGGTAATTACCCATTTTTGGAAGAACAATAGACAAAACTGTGTTGGTCATAAAACTGTAATCTTTACATTTTCCAACACTATGAACCCTGGTGAGTGCAATAAGACAATAAGTTTTTTGATGCATCGCTCGGAACTAATTTTACAGCTCATTAAACCTTGGTGGTACCAGTGGCAAGGAACGATTTTGAGTGCCCATTTCAAACACTGAAGTTTAATGAGCTGTAAAATTAGTTCCAAGCGGTGCATCAAAAAACTGATTGTCTTATTGCACTCACCAGGGTTCATAGTGTTGGAAAATGTAAAGATTACAGTTCTATGACCAACACTGTTTTGTGTATTGTTCCTCCAAAAATGGTTAATTACCTCTAATTATCTCGGGAACTAATTGACCAACTAAAAAAATAATGCTAAAACTAAAAAACTAAAAAAATAAAGTGAGATGGATCCTCTCACCCGCTTGGAAATCTGGGTCACAGTGGAAATCATCAGCGATTGTGTTTCTGCTTAAGAACGGAAAATAGTTGCAAGTGGGCCTTAGCCCCCATTTCGTTCCTAGGCTGCTTTACTCCTCATTGTCAAGCATCGTGTGAGCACTGCGTGGTCATTGCCAGAGCTACCTCTATGTGCTATCTTGGTGTGCTCTCAGCCCTGCTTGCGCCGTGTCTTCCCCTTCTAGACGCCGTACCGGCTGCACGCGGTGCTGGTGCACGAGGGCCAGGCGGTGTCGGGCCACTACTGGGCCTTTGTGTACTGCCCCAGGCGGTCGGCCTGGCTCAAGTTCAACGACGTCACCGTCACCGAGGCCTCATGGGCCGAGCTGCTCCGGGACTCGGTCGGGGGACACCACTGCACCTCGGCCTACTGCCTGCTCTACGTGGACCGCAACAACCGAGACCTCTTCCAGGGTGAGCCCCGGGCACCCGAGTGGGGACTGTCGCGGCTTGGGGGCACAGAGTTGAGCGGGTGTTTCCCGTGTGCCTCTAGGAGCCAAGGACTCGGAGCTGGAGCTTCCGGCCGACCTCGCCCAGCACGTGGAGGCAGACAACAAGGCCTTCCGCAAGGAGCTCGAGCAGTGGGACCTCAGCCACCAGGACAAGGCCACCGTCGATGCGGCCACCAGCGGGAACGACATTGTGGTCACGCCCCTGCGGCCGCAGAAGGTGAGCGGGGGGGGGCCGCCTCCGCCGCCTGGCAACCACTCCTCCTGCATGAGGCATCGCTGCTTGCAGCTGCTTGGCTTGTGGCTTTGGCTTGTGCTGCCGCTGCTTGCTGCATTTGCTATGAGGAGCACTGGTGGAGGTAGATGCGTGCTTGCGAACTTACACTTCGAGCATGGCCTGGCAAAATAAAATACCTACATAATTTGGGCCCATGCATAGAGGGACACTGAAGCGTTGAAAATGTTGTGGACTTGTCAGCTCGCATGTAATTTGTGTATTTTGATGCTTGCCAAAAGAACCATAAGCCAGGTAGGGGAAATTGTAGATTTCAAGCAGTCAAGAGCACAGGTAGGGTTCCAGAAGGGTTATTCAACCCCTAACAATAAAATCAACAAGCCCACGAGGTACGGCAAATATCTGCTTGGGATCTTGGATTACAGAAAAGGAATTTCACTCAGTGGAGAACGCCATCATGAAAGCAGTGCAGAGTCATGAAATTGGGAAGACCTACATAGGAGCCTTGTAGGATATGCACAGTAAAACCTGGTTATATTGATTTCTGAGAGGTACAAAAACTACTTGACTCTGTATCACTAGATACAAAAACTACTTGACTCTGTATCACTAGATACAAAAAATATGCTGAATCAAGATGAACTACATGTACAGTAAAACTCATTACAAGAGACACTCAAGGGACCTGGAAAACATGTAACCAAGGTCTCTTGTACATGAAGTTTCTAGGCAAACATAGGAAAACCAACCTAGCCATTTTCATTCAAGTGTATCATAACCAACTGCCCCTTGTAACAGTGTCTCTGTAACGAGGCTTTACTGTATCTTCATTGAAGAATACGGTAGAATTTTATCAATAAGTTTCTAAAAAAGGTGTAGACGAATGAAAAAAATGACAGCATTGAAAAGACATCGAATTTACAGCCACAAAACAAAGACAGATTACTGCAGTTTGAGATATTCAACTTAGATGTACAGCTCAAAAAAAGAGAGAGAGAGAGAGAGAGAGAGAGAGAGAGAGAGAGAGAGAGAGAGAGAGAGAGAGAGAGAGAGAGAGAGAGAGAGAGAGAGAGAGAGAGAGAGAGAGAGAGAGAGAGAGAGAGAGAGAGAGAGAGAGAGAGAGAGAGAGAGAGAGAGAGAGAGAGAGAGAGAGAGAGAGAGAGAGAGAGACCAAAAGGATGCACGAAGACAAAGCGTTATGCACAAGGACATAGCGCTTTGTCCTTGTGCATCCTTTCAGTCCATTGTCTTTTTTTGCGCTGTACATCCCCTTAAGTAGGGTTGACCAACTAGCCCAACAACATACCTTATTAAAGAAATTCGAGAAGCTTGATAATTTTTTATGACTACTACTATATACTCTGTAGTTCAGATCTTTCTTTTTTTTTTTTCTTTTTTGTAATTGTAGCATTATTTCAGTTCTTGAAGTGCACACTTTCCTCCCTTAGCAGTGTTTTGGGTCCCTAAGTTTTTTGTTTGGCACTGAATTATTTTCGTTCATTTCTTGTGCCTGATCTCAAGGGTTTTTATATGCATGCATAGCTGTTCTAAAGCAGTGTGTGACAACAAATCCAAAGCATCGACATTAAGAACAGCTCAAACTTGAAAACCACCGAAACACTTTCAACCCCTGACCATTAGATCAGTGCAGTTGAGGTAAAAGTGTAAGGTAGTGTATTGGGAACGTTGGTAACTGTTCATCATGTAGCAAACAGTGTAGGGAAAACAAAGGTTGAGACCAACCAACACCAATTTGGACTATACGCTACCTTGTTTGGCTTAACACCTTGTCCACCAGGCTCTACTCCCTGTCTTAACATCCCAAGTACCTCCTTGTGTCGTCCCTTCTTTAACCTACACCGTTTGCTACCTGTTGTTGGGGTTGTCGACGTACAGGCTTTGGGCGGTTCTGCCCTGACGCATGGTTTCGGCTGTCCGTATCGGCAAGTACTGCTGCACCCACCCGGCAGGGCGTAACACTGCATGACTACTCCGGGGGTGGCGGCTGTGGCTCATGCGGTGAACCTTGCTTTTCTTCTCCCTTCTCTTTCAGTGAGCGCGAAGCTGGAGTACTGCACGCGGGGGGCAGCACGACAGGAGGCAAATTTTTTTGAATAAATGTGTTGCGAAAAGCCGCACAATCTGGAACGTCTCCTTGAGTGGCACGCACGGCGCAGTTTGCGTTGCCGCACCTGGACAAGGTGTGCCAGCAATTTAGGGCTCTGTACAGCACTGAAATGGGTTGGCAAAAACCTTGAAAGAAAGAAAACGTAGCAGGGTAGGGTAGCTATGTGACAGACATAAGCGCTAATCAGTGGCAGGAAATTGCATGTGTTTAATACAGTGTTCGTTTGTGGTCGGTGCTGTGACAGTGCCTATGTGGGGCACCTAAGGCATCTCCTGAATAGACTGCTAGACAAAAATGGGCTAGATGCTGTCAATAAAAGGAATTTGCCAGGAATATAGGGTTCCTGTTGCATAATATATCATTTTGATGAAAGCAGAGGGCCCTGGAATAGTGAGTGTAGCATGAAAAATGTGCTGAAATATCACCTTAGCCATTGAAGAGCCACTTAAGCAAAACATACACACACTCACAGAGTGGCCTCTCTTTTGCCAAGGTGAAAAAGTGGGTAGCTTTTGCAGAGGTAGTATTGAACAGCTTCACAAAAAATTTGTGGCTTAAAGAAAAAATCTGCCTCTTTTTGACTGAGTGAGATGAAGCATGTGAGAGCATTTGCTAGCTGCCTGCTTTGCCTACGCACAACCGAAACAGCCTGCAGCAGTGTGGAATGTTGCGCTCAGCCAAGTCCTAGCTGCTGATGTTCGGCAAGCATGCTGCCATGCAAAGTGACCTGCCTTCGCACCTTACTCTGCTGCTACCATCCCTCGTTGAATGTTGTCTGTGCTGCACATCATGTGGCTGCCAGAAGACTCAAGGCTTGCTGAAGAATGAGTGTGCCGACACAGCACAACTCCCTTGCATGTGGAGGAATGAAGTGCATACATACTGCATACATACTGCATACGTACTGCATACGTACTGCATACGTACTGCATACGTACTGCATACTTACTGCATACGCACTGCATACATACTGCATACGCACTGCATACGCACTGCATACATACTGCATACGCACTGCATACGCACTGCATACATACTGCATACGCACTGCATACGCACTGCATACATACTGCAGATGTAGTGCATACGTAGGAGTGCATAATTCGCTCTGTGGCCCAGTTGAGTGTGATGCATTGCCTCCCAGAGAGCCCATGATGAGGTAGGAGCATGCTCTTCCACCTGCAATACTGTCAGCATATACAGCTGCACAGATTGCAAATGCCTGCACCCACATAGGTGGGTGGCATCAATGTTTTTATGACCTCCTCCATTTCATTACTTGGTTACCCCTTGACTTCAAGTGATAGATAGCTGGGCGGTGCACGTTAAAGATCCCCAGGTGGTCAAAATTAATCCGGAGCCCTCCTCTACTCATTGCCTGCGTTGCGTCAGCACATTAACCTACAATCAATCAATCAGTCAATCAAGTGATAGCTTGGGATAGTGGGTTGGACAATGGCACGGAAAAGGTCACGATTTGCGCTTGTCACGGTCTGTCTCTTACTAGTGGGCTTCTTTTAAAAGGGAGAGCGTTAGCTCATCGTTGCTGCAGTGCAGCGTAGAAAGTGCATTGAGATGCAATAGCAGCTTGTAATAGCCATAGAATCAAGTGCCAATTCTATTCAAGTGACAAAGTTAAAAGGTAGTTAATGGGGGCAGGTGGGGGAGGAGGATACTTTATTACATTGTAAATATTTGATCACAGTGTTTCATATGTCTCGCTTTGCCAAAGATCTTTGTATGGATGGGCATAATAAAATCACTGCTAGCCTTGCGTGACAATATAATACCACAGCTAAATAAAATCTATGATGAGGGGAATTCCTTTGCCCTCCGCACTATTTTTTCATGCTACTCCCAGTTTTAAAGGCACTCTGAAGTGAGTTGTAAGCATTGTCTTACATCACACATTAGTGATGCCGACGACTTGGAAGCCAACAAACAGTTCACACGCATGCGTAACTGTTTTGAAGCAAAATCTGACAACAAATACAAACATTCTACGTTGTGAACACTTCAGGCAATCTGTGACTACCACTGAAACAGTTTCAGCCCAGGGGTTAGGATTCTGGGCCATTGGTAGTGGGGTCACCGTTTCGGTTGTGGCAGTTAAAGTGAAGACTTTCGGGAGTCGTGTTTCTACCCACACAGGTTCTTTAATGCCCTTAATGGTGTTTGTACTTCTGCATTGGAATTTTACGAGGAGACAGTCTTTCCACAAGAATAGAGGCTTGCTGCAGTTAGCCTTTGAAAAAGAAATCTCTGTTACTAAACAGAGACTTTGAGTTTTGTGAAGCACCTCAAATGAGATCATTGTCAAGTATCATAAAAAGAGGAATGGCAGGTGTCATGCTTAGGTGTCAGAAGTGAACCTTGCACTTCATGAAAATAGTTCTTGTTGACAATGTTCTAGCTCAAGAAAAGTGAAGTCTAAGCCATGTGAGATGGAGAGCAGGCATCAAATGGACCACTGAAGTAACAGAATGGATGCTGAAAGACCTGGTGAAAAGATATGAATGTGGACAAAAATATATTGGACCTGGTGCAAAATGGGAGTCATTGGAAGTCAGTGGCAGAGGTCTTACTCCTGGAGTGGACAGCAGGTTTTGTTATAATGATGATGATAGTGAAAATGTTACCAGAGAATACACAGCAGCGCACAAACAATAGCTAGTGCTTTCACACTATTTTATGGCTAGAAAGCAGTTAAATTATTTTCAACATTCATGGTGTACAAGCACAGATGGGCGGTAGTGTTATGATGATGATGATGATAATTAAGAATGTACAGCAAAATTATGACAATGGAATAGGTAGTGTTCGGCTGCTCTGTTTTGTAGCCAGGAAGCATTGTTGAGTTATGCTAAAAGTTCATAGCTGTCGATGTCCACAGGGCCCTTATGCTCTCATGCCTTTGTTGCCAATAAAATTCAGCACCCTGGACTCATCTCTTTTCTTTTCTATTTTGTCCCCTTTCAATGTGGTCATAGAATAAATAAGTGCTCTGCTTGTTTGGCTATACCTTTACCTATTTTTGTCACAAATATTGTTTAAAGGGAGACCACTTCAATCTTAAACACTTGCGATTGATTGCTATCTCTATAGAAGGTTGTGTCAGCTGAGTAAAGAGTAAGTGAGCCTGTTGCTACAGGTTGTCAGTTGTCAATGTACAGAAATAGTGAGTGGGGAGAAGTTGCTGAGCAGTGGACCAGGATGGAGAAATACTAGTGGAGGAACTATGAAATGGGTCTTGCTGAAAAGTAACTTGCTGACTGCGGCAGTGGCACTTTGTTGTGTTGTTTTTTCCCTTTGGTCCCCCTCCATCTCACGGAGCACACTCACCCGTGTATTTTCTCTGCTCGCATGTCTGTGCGCAGCTTGTCAACACATTTATTGTCGTAGTTGCGGCATTGGCGCTTATAAAACGCCAAAAGGGAAATAATCGTGGCATGATGGCCAAAAAACCGACCAATGACGGACCGGCAACCGGCCCATTTTTAAAAAGCGGGGCCGGTCCGGGGCTGGTCCAAAACAGGGCTGGTGGGCAACCCTGATTCAGCATAAGAATTATTGACATACAGAACCAGCAGGAGGGGGGTACCATGGTTTTACTTTGTGCTGCCGTAAAGCAGTGCCTGAGCGAGTCGAGTTCCCTGTTGTACCCCAAAAAGTTCCCCCCCCCCCTGGACCTTGAAGTGGACTCGTGTTGGATGGAGGTGGGTGCTTTGTTCTGTTTGTGGTTGCCCTAGCTGGTTGCACAAGTGAACCGAGACGGGCTATTTGGTGCATGATGCCACTTAGAAAAAACAGCGCCAAAAAGCGATACGACAGCGCAGTACGACACAGTACAACGATACGACAGTGCAGTGTTTGTCTTTACTCCCTGTCGTATCACTTTTTTGGCGCTGTTTTTTCTAACTAGCTCTTTGGTTGTTTTTTTTTTTCTCCCATCACCCCTGTGCTGGCAATGCTCCATTGGCTGCAGGAGTGCCTGGTGTTTGTGGAGCAGGAGTCCCCTGGCGGTGGCGGTGGCGGCGGCATGGTCAGTGCCAGCCAGTCGTGGCCCTCCCTGCAGCAGGAGCATGCCCAGTTGGCTCAGGGCTGGACCCAGGGCCGGCTGGCTCAGCTCGGCTCCACACTGGGCTCCGAGGGACCGAGGGGAGCTCTGGCCAAGGCCCTGGACCAGGTTTGAAGCAGGGGGGATCGACCTTTTTTCCCTCTTTGTGCATTTCCATCCATTTTTAGATAACAGCAACCTTACACAACCAGCCCAGGGTTCAGATTGTGCGCTTTTGAAGCTAAGCCAGAGGCCTCTCACTTGTGGCTTGTTTGTAGGTTCTACGAATGTCACGTAGCCAAAGACGACGCAGTTGTCTTGAAGAAAAAACAAGTTTATTGGAGCGAACTTGTGCTCCCCTAACTACTCAAAAAATACCCAGGCGGCGAAGCAGCAGTCAACAAAGTGAACTGCTCAACATACTGAATCAACAAAGTACATACATGTGCTCGCACAGCGAGCGCCAATCTTCTGATGGTGTAGCTCTCTGCCCTAGTCAGTATTAAGTGGTCACTTTTGTTTGCCTGCCCAGAACAGTTTTGAGCAGTCCAAAAAGGCGAATAAAGGAGACCAAAAAAGTTCTTGAGAGTGCTGGCACCTCTTGTGGTGGCTGCTGTAATGACGTCACTCGGTGGCCGTACACATTTGAAGTAAAGAAATCCCCTGAGTAACACTGAACACTGCTTTCCAGAATTTTATTTTGGTGTACGGGGGGAAGTGTACACTGCAGGGCTCTACGCTAGGTCCTATGCTTATATTGTTGAAGAAGGAAATGCCGTGCTGTGTTGTTCAAGTAGGAGGCCGCGTCATTGACTGGGGCTCATGCGCAGGAGCTGGCGCGACTTCAACGGCTGGCACGGGTGGCGGCACAGCAGTACAGCACGTCTTCGTCCCCGCTGCCCCGCCGGCCAGCGGGCGGGGGCGAGGAGGAGGACCCGCGGCTGCAGCACATGGGCCTCTTCCTGCTGCTCAACGGTGCCCCAGTGCAGCCCCACTTGCACAGGGTCCTCCTGGAGCAGTTTGCTCAGCCCGAGCTGGACAAGGACCCCATTGGGGCACCCCTGCGCCAGGTATTACCGGGGACTACTAGTACCAGGATTCGTGGGGGATAACACCCTTGGGGGGGAATTTGGAGTTTTGTTCACTTCACGCCCATTTCAAAGTGTCCACTTCAAGAGGCCATGAAGACGGAATACAGCTTTGTTCTCTTGGAAAGAGCTAACTTTTGGTAACTGATTTAGTCATCTTTAATTGTGCTGGGTTTACTACAACACATTGGACGACAAGGGGATTAAGCGCAGTAATCCTCATCCCCTTGTCGTCCAATCTGTCGTAGTAAACACAGCACAATTCAAGATGAAGCAATACCATTTAGCCCCATTTTACATCCTTTTAACTCACTGAGCTCCATTCCAGCCACAAAAGACTTGACTGGAGAAACGCAAGGAATATTGAAAAATTTTCAAATTTCGAACTACAGTGGGCAGGAGTGATGTAATATTTGCTTGCACTAGAAATATAGTTGTCATTGTTTTAACGGCACATTAGCATTCAAGTGATGTGATTGAATGGAGCTAGAGGCCCCATTGCAGCCGCCCTGTAATGCTTCTTGGTGGTGGCTTTGGTCAGTGGCCACCAATCGCACAAACAAGATTCTGTGACAACATAAAAAAATTGTTGGAAAGTGGCTGGGGAGTCGCCACTGCTTTATGTGCTTTTTTTTTTTATATGTTGATTACTTGTTTGATGTTTGCAATAAAATTGTTATCATTGTTATTTGGACAAAACAGTGTTCTTAGTGATCCAAACTTGTTTTTCGTCTTAAACCCCTTTCAAGCGAGCTCCGATTGGTTTAGAGTAGACAGCATGCATGTGACACAAGAAAACCAAGGCGTTCCGTGCTATGGCGCGGGTTAAAGGGCTCGCAAATGCAACTACATTAGGTCTTGAAACAGATGCAAAGTGGACATTTTTGAAACGGTCACGTCTGAGTTCCACCCGTCGTGTCACTCAAGCAGGAGTGCCACTTGGACAAAGCAGTTGTTTAGTTCAGGGAATGGGGCCCTTGGGTGATGGAACCCGGCAATAACAAAATCCCGGGTGGATTTGTCCAGATGTTCTGGACTCTTTGGGTGCCATTTAACACGATACCATTGCACTTATTGCAGCTTGAAGACGGGGAATACGGGTGCTTCTGTAGGTCTGTACATTGCTTTGAAATTCTCGGATATGCCAAATTTAACAAAAAAAAATAAAGCAAGTATAGCAGCTCTTGCCAAAGAAAAGAGGATTGTAGCGAGGGAAAGTTGGTTTCTGGGCAAGAGGCATAATCTGAGAAAATGCAGGGCAAAAGTAATTGTACCCGCAGTTAAAAAGAAAAAAAAAATTACTCAAACTTTAACTTAGGTTGTCAGCATGGAAAACCCATGACTGTAGCTTTACACTATGAAGCCAAATGAGAGTTCACTTTAGCAGAGTCTCAACTATCGACGAATGTTAGGTGAAACGGAAACATGCCGCTCACATCATGCAGGCCATCTGTTTCATCGTGAGAGATGACCTGCTGTTCACTAGTTGGCAGGATGCGAATTATCACGCTCATCAGAGGCTGTGGCGCTAACCAGAAGTACTCTCCCACCTCTTTTGCGAGAAATGGCGACGAATGAATGGACAATGAAGTATTGTGATGCGCTCCTGTCATGTCTGAGCACTTGACTCGTAATCCTTCCCTTCAGTAGGGGTTGTGGTCATCTCAAGGACAGGAGGGGTTGGAAATCTCTGGGAGGGGCTTTCATTTTTCCGTGGACATAATGATGATGATAACTAGGAATGGTGATGCGTTATCTAGTGTACTGGGGAGCCGAACCACGACTCCCCGCTTCAGCAAGGGCTGTCACTGAATGGGGTGCCATGTTGAGGAGTGGTTGTGCGCCCTTGCAGGCTGGTATCCCGTTTTGTAGTGCTCCAAAAGAGCAGCTGACCTCTCTCTTGTCGCGCACCTGAGCAGGAGGCCCTGCGGTGGCTGTCGGAGCTGTCCCCCGTGGGTGCGGCCGGGGACGTGGAGACGGAGGCCGTGTACCGGGGCTGGCACCAGCTGTACAGCCGCTTCCGGCGCCTGGCCACCGCACTCACCCTGGGCCTGGAGAACCTGTGGAATGGGCGGCTGCGCCCAGCCGTGCACCTCCTGGGTGGTGCGTGCGCCCTCAACGAGGCCCTGCTCGCCAAGCCCCCTCCGGCCGAGCCCCATGCCCAGCACCTGGGTTTCGACCCCCGGGTGCTGGCCTACTGTCGGCGGAGCGCTCTGCTGGTGCGTGTTGTGGTTGTCGGAGCTCGTGTGTAAGCCTTAGGCACGGAGAAACAATAACATTACAGAGGAGGTGGAGCACCCATTGCGGCTGGCACGGGTGAGAGACCAGGGCCCACTTGGTCGAACAAACACGCTTATCGGCAGTGTAGTCTTATTTGTTAGGCTTGTTAACAAGGCTCGTTAATTAAAGCGGGATTGACACCTGCACTGCAATATTCTCTTCGCATTTACTTTTTTTTTTTTTTGGTGATTTAGGTTTCCAAGCCTAGCAAAGCATTAGTTGGTAATTTACGTTGGAGTTTCTTGCAAATGCGTCGCGCGAAACTGCATTAATAGGCATAAT
This sequence comes from Haemaphysalis longicornis, assembly GCF_048455015.1. NCBI lineage: Eukaryota > Metazoa > Arthropoda > Arachnida > Ixodida > Ixodidae > Haemaphysalis > Haemaphysalis longicornis. Next base: position 41,910,394 of record NW_027526361.1, on the reverse strand, counting down.
TGTTGTTGTCCCGATTTTACATCACCCACATTTTACGACGCTTTTTCACTGTCCCGGTAAAGTCGTGTAATCGGGGTTTTACTGTATGCTACTCTGCGTGCGCGGAAAGCCGGTCGAAGTGGTAGCTGCGAACGCTTGGCACAGTATGTCCTCTTGCAGGCGTTTGCTGTACATGTATTTAAAAACATAATGCCATAGCCTTAGAGCATACTGTGGTAGTCAAGGGCTTGTTTGTTTGTTATAACCGACGGTTTGCTGTGACTGCGGTTGTTACAAGTGCCCTGGGTTGTAATTATTTCAGAGTTCCAAAAACACGTCTCATCGTAGCTCTCCTACTGAACTCCAGTATGCGGAGAGCCACTCCTTGACCTTCGCGACCATACTCCTTCAGGGTGTGAAACTGTTTGTTCCCAAGGGAGCCAGTGGCCAGTTCCGCAGCCGCTGAAGGGGCTCCTCCCTTCTGGTCCTCTGTGCCGCAGGCGTTGAACGAGCACTGTGCGCAGCTGTTTGAGGAAGGCAGTCTGCGGGAGGCCTTTGAGGCCTTGCAGCTCATGACGCACACCCTGCTGCCTCACCTGTTGCCCCTGCTCAGTCCGCAGGCAAGCCCGAGGGACGTGCGTGCGGTCGAGGAAGTGCGCAATCGCTGGTGTGCCATGCTGGGAATGACCATGCCAGGTGGGTGAGCAGGCTGGGGTCTCCAAAAAGTGGTGTGCTCTCACTTGCAAGTGACAGCAAACCCAGCCTCAAAAAAAAAAAAAAGAAGAAAAAAAAACAATTGTTAACTTCCGGAAAGCCGTAGCAGCCGCCCTTGCTCGAGACACAAGATTAACCGGCATCTCTGGCAGCATCTAGCTGGTCAGCTCGCACTCCCACTGTTCCGAGGGGGAAGAGGTTGGGTTGGTGTGGTAGGGGCAAGCCTATACTAGGTGGTATGTGGTGTTGGAGGTTTTACAGTATGGGCATTTGTAGGGGTGCATGGTTGGTGATATACTGCGTAGAACTCTTGTGTTGTATGTCTGAGTTTGTAGCCATCGCCTAAGGCGTGCATCGTTAATGTTTTGAAGGTTGGATGAGGGGAGGCGTAGATAAGGCGATAATGTTGGTAGTGGTGATGGATATCAATGTAATTAATAACTTGGGGCTCGGAGGTGGTTTCGGGATTTCGAAAAGTCCTCCCTGCTTTCTGGAAATGCATGTGTTTTGCCCTATTGTCTGGTAGGTTAGCAAGGCCTGGTGGCCACAAAATGTACATGTAAAGTTCTTTTTTTTTTCTTTTCTTGCCATGCCCAACAGCACTGATGGGTTTAGAGAATCTTAATTTTTAGTCTCAAGCATTGAAATTTGATTATGTACAAATGAATGCCACTAGATTTATGGTAGTAGTCACCTGTGGCAGCGTAACATTGAACAGCTGATACCCTACCGTAGTTTGACCTTATTATGGACTTTTCTATGCAGTAGTCCGTTTAATTTAATTTGGTTTCAAGTGGCGTCCTGTGCACTTGGGGCCAAACAAAACAAAAATTGCAGTCTGTCATATCTGAACGTCTAAACACATTTGAATTAATAAGCCAGTGGTGCATGGGTTGCCATCAGCAGAAGTCAACTGAGTGCCCCCCAACCCCCAACAATTGAACTGACCGCCAAAGGGGGCTTAATGTAGGTGTCGCGGTCATGCCACGCCTAGTTCATCAGAGTGTGAAAATCATTCCATTGCCTCATGGGAACATTGGTAGATCTTTAGAATCCATCTCGTCTTTATCTTTTGCAAGCTTGACGCTCGGCTGAAGCACACGCGTCACTTTGTCTTCAGAAGTGGTCGCAGTAGGTTTTGGACCTGTCAAAGCAGCGCAGCTGGCCCTTTGCACTTCTTGTCTTCATGGCAATAGGGCCAGCATTCCGAAGGCTCTCCACGCATTATTTTCACTCTGGCATTCTCTCTATCATCCCTTCTGATTACAGAGCAGCGTGAGAATGAAGAGTGCCATGAAAATTTCGACATTTTGCCATCCGTTGCTCATGCAATAACTAAATCTGCCCCTTGCTTCTGCCACATAATTTGATGCTGAAATGTTAGATTGCTCCCCTGAGAGAAAATCATGAGTGCGTTTGCATAATGAGCACTTTGGACTGGCTGCATCCATTTGGCATTATTAGGGCTATAGCCATTGGATAAGTACCTTTAGTTAAGGCCAGTTTTAGAGCTTTGAACCCAGTTGCAATGCAGTTTGTAATGCCACAACGCACTTTGTTGGGTTGCGGTAAAATTAAATTCTACCCATGTAGAATATTTCAGTTTGAAAAGGATGTTATATATAGTCAGAAGTAATTTGTGACATTGGTAAATTTGCAATGCAAAATTTTGTTAGTAAGCAGTGTTATTATTTGTTACGAACACGAATGACGTTTGGTCAGTAGAGAGCCAGAACAAACACGGCCAAGTTCGGGACGCCTTGTTCCTCTTCGCAGATCCTGTGCCAGTTCTGGCCCTTTGTGGGCGACTATGTGAAGGACCTCATCCTGGAGACCATAGAGCCGAGTGTGCGCTCTTCCCTGCCTGCCTACCTGAGCAGCTTCAAGTTCGAGCAGATCGACCTGGGGGACACGGTGAGGCCCAACGGGGAAATCTTTCCCAGTGATTAGAATCGCACCTGCGCCATAACAAGGCACCCTGCCCTGGAAAAACCATCTTTGAAATGCGTGATCTTGACAAACAAGACTCTTCTTTCTTACGCTTAAAATTTCAAGCTTGCAGAGGAAAGCGAAGAGGCCTGATCAGCTGAAACGATTTACCATTTGTGTCGCCCTCAGTCATCATCATAACGAAACTTTTTTTAATGCCTCTGGGAATTACTGCAACAAATGTTTAGGCCGATAGCCAAAGGCTAGTGTCTCATCAAGTAAGTCTAGTAGTGCCACCATGTGTCCAAATGCTTCAGCTTAATCGTAGCAGGAGGACGAAAATATTAGTTCAAATTGGGTATAACGGAAGGAGATAAAAAAAGCTTGTTTCTTGCTATCGTCAAGAAAAAGTTATTCACAAGGGTATCTTGTTTTGCGTCCTTATATTTAATCAGAACCTAAGGTGTGATCTTTGGCAGTACCTTTCCTGTAGAAGTTGGGGTGTTTTCTATTGAAGATTTAAATTAGTCTTGTGGCGTGTTAAATTTGAAGTATTCGGGAGGCATATGGAGAAGTGTCTGTTGATTGTTATCTACTACAGCACATTCCAAATAGGGTTTATCGCTGTGGTTAAGCTGTTGACATTCTTGAAAGGTCACGTGCATACACTTAACCTGTACATCCTACTGACATGCCTTGCAAAAGGAAATTGTGTTCACTGTGCCTCCTGCCCTAAGGCACTCTCGTACATTTTTGTGTCTTAGAGGCAGTGCTGCTTGCTTATGTTCGAGAAGTTCACAAGTGGTTGGTTGTGTAGGCATCGAAACTTAGCTGTCTGCTGCAGAGTGAGCACTGAGTAAAATTAAAGAAATGAATGTGCACACATACAAAATGCATTTGCGTGACTGTCATTGTCATCACACACGCACTCTAGTTTCACAAGAATTGGCCCTGCTTGTTTTGATATATAAACTGCTGGGCTGTTAGTTGTGCTAGTTTCTTATGGCCTTTTCCGAAGCGCAGCTGTTCTTGAGGGCCAGCCTCTTTCCATTGTATTGTGGCAGCATAAATGATACCGCCCACTCGAACGTACGTTGCTGTTCCTGCGTTCTTTGCTCAGGAAAGATTATGTGCAGGCAATACATTTGTGATAGGCCTTCAGGCTACATTGTGTCACGGTTGCACTGCTGAGTACAAAACTTTCTGTAAGATTGTTTTTGTGGTAAGGTCCCATTTAAGTATTGTTAACCCTTCCCCAATAGGAACATTATGTGCTGGACAGGTATGCGATAAAATGAAAGGGTAGTGCTGTGTGCGCAAAGCACATACGCACTGGGAGATTATAAGAGCAAAGCTCAATAGAGGAGCAACAAACACAAGTGAGCACGAGGGTGTGGGTTCGATTCCCGGCCGTGGCAGCCGCTTTTCTGACGAAGGCAGAAATCAAAAACGCCCACGTGTCCGAGATTTTGGCACACATTTAAGATTCCCAGGCAGTCAAAATTAATCCGGAGCCCTCCACTACGGCACACCTCATCGCCAGTGTTGCGTCGGCGTGTAAACCCTGCAGTCAAATGAAAATCAAATCAAACAAACACAAGTGAAGTTCACTCTTACTAAAATAAAGGAGATGGAGCTGGCAAAGCATCTCAAATAACTACGCAAGGAATATCGTCGACACTGACAAACATGGGACAATGCCATAGGTACGGAGAATTAGATGCAGTGGTAAGATCTTGAGGGGGCAGTATGGATCAGGCCAAGACACGTGCTGACCACAGTGCCTACATTATTTTTAGCTCTGGGTAAACCACTTCTTATCACTCCATAGTATAAAAATCTGCAGGTTCCTCATGATGCCCAGAAAGGAATGCTGTGATGATATTTAGACACTGTGCTGGAAATTCACCTCTGGGGGGCCGGCTGTCTTTGTGCCTCGTCTTGCTGCAGTTGGATGCACTTGCATCAAGAAGCTGCAAGCTAGCTAGCTTATTCCTTCTTTGTCAAACACTTCACGGATGCTGTTTGATTATTTGAGATGTGCCACACTTCAGTGTCAATGGTCGCCCAGTTAGCAGACCCTCATATCCTTTTGTGGGAGCAAGGTGCATTGTCATCGTCAGTAAGGTGTAACGGCATTCCACCATGTAGCCATAAGAACACTTAATGTGCTGTAAATATTTGTGAAGTGACTATGCTGTTATCACTGGCATCCTTCGGATCACTGCCTCACTCTCTCGCTACCCTGCAGCCTCCCAGAATTGGAGGTGTGAAGGTCTACAAGGAGAATGTGTCCAGGAGCGAGGTCATCATGGACCTGGAGCTTTTGTAAGTCTCAAACCATTTTGCACCAAAAGCTGCATGTAGGAACCAGTTTTCACTTTGAGCGTAGAGATTTCACTTTGAGCGTGGCATGCACCAGAAATGCATTGCAGCGAAGTCGGCTTTATTATGAAGGCCAGTCTTGTTAGAGCAATACCATCAATGCCCACTGATGCAGATGATGGTGCAACTAACGTGTCCCTATTGATGTGTTCATGATTGCCAAGGTGGATGAGTTTTTCATGTTACCGCACACAGCTGTGCGGCGGGCCATTGTGGCAAACCCAGCTTTACAGTGAAAGTGGACTCTGAGGCAAAGCTGGCCTGGTTGCTTATGTAAATAATGGTGTAGTCTACATGCTGCTGTCTGTATGTTACAGCATGTCTGTAACCAACATGAACATCACGTGACCCCATAAAGTCATGCTAGGGGTTGCTGCTGCGACAGTATCACTCCATATCATTGTAAAACTTAAGGAAAACTTCAAAGCAAAGATTTGTCCAGGATTTGATCATGGTATTTGCCCACAAGAGGAGTACAAACTCAGTGAGGATGTAGCAGATGAATTTGTGCTAATGCTGTCAGAAGCCGCCACAGTTGTGCAAACCAAAGACAATGTGTTCACTTCAGTACACGCATAATGGTGGTGTGTGCGGCGAGTGGCTGGTGGTCAGCAAGAGAGGGGAACATTTTTTTTAAAACATCTATTTCTCCATGTTTTCATTTTTTGTTTAATTTGTAGCACAATTCACTGTGTAATTCAATTCAATGTGGATTATATGTCAAATTTGTGATACAAAAAAGTGTTGGTGGTAGCTAACTGGGAAGCTGTTACTGGCAGTTTGATGGCAGGTTGATGCCGTGTGTATATTTATGAGCCTGTGCAAATAAAAGTTTTGTGCTCTGTTGACAGCTATTCTGGCGACTGCAAATTTAGCATCAAGGTGAAAGGCTTCAAGGCTGGAATTCGCGACCTTCAGGTAAGCTTGCATGCAGGTCTGGAATAGCCGCATTGTAAAGCATTACGGGTATACTCTCCCTTCTATGCATGACGTCGTAAACTAACCGAACTGTTGGGCAGGCTGATATGTTACATCTGCTTTAAAGAACCCCTACTTGTTATTTCTTTCAGTTTTTATTATGACCAGTGCATAAACTGTAGTAATTTAAAAAAAAAAATTTTTTGCGTTAACTATCTTGGGGGCGAAGCCCCTCTAGGGGCCGAGGCTGTTGGCATCTCCTATCATCGTCGTAATCGCCGGCTCATGTAGTCACAGTGCTAAAACACCAGGAAACTCGTTTACGTCTCATGCTACAATGTAACACGTACTAAAAAAATACCAGGACACTCGTTTACGCCTCGCGCTAGAGAGCTTCATGATTCAAAGACAAGAGACTTTTACAGCAAAGCTGTATACCTCTACCCTCCAACAATTTCATCTCCGCTGGCAAAGACGCCAAGACGCTGAGAATACAATTATACACTGCATTCTTCGCCCCTCCCTAGGTTTCACGTTAGTAGAAATGGCTGGGGTTCTGATTTTTTTTTTTTTTTTTTTTTGCGCATGAACGAACCTGAGACAGTCTTTGCCTCCTTATTGCAAGGCTTTAAAATCATATCAATTTCAATATCATATCACATTACATAAATAGTGTATACAAAACACACAGATGGAATCTGTCACCTTTTCATATTGTCCTCCGTGTGTGTGGACTCCTGAAGTCTGAATCTAGTACGAAGGCCATTTTCTTACAAATCCACTGATGCAACCTACAGTCAGGGGCTGAAAGCTGTGACCACAGCCATGAATTGGCCTTCTCCTTGATTGAAACACAAATTACTTTAAATGTGAGCGTATCTTTCCTAGAGCACCTTGTCCTCCTTTTAGTAAAAGGACTAGCCTTTCATAGCTTTCTCATCCACTCTTTAGTCCGAAATAATGTTTTTACTTAATTAAGAGACATGGCTACTATTGATAAAGTGAGTGAGACACAAAAGCAGCACAAGGCACTCGGGATCCTCAATGTCCTTAATGTGGTTAAATAAAGTTTCACAATTACCGTATTTACTCGCATAAGGATTGCACTCGCGTAATGATCGCACCCCTGAAGTTCTTTGGCAAAATGTGACTTTTTTATTTCCCGCGCAATGATCGCACCCTGAACTTGCCGCAGCCATATGTCGTATGTGTGCTAAGTCTACACGGCGATGGTCGTGCTTACGTTGGTTTCCTCCTCTTTCAAAGCGGACATGGCTTACGTTATTGCCGCGGACTTGATGATATTAGCGATATCGGCACGCTTGAGTTCATTATTGGTGCGGAAGAAACTCTCACTAAATGCAGATAATGTACCCACAAAACATAAAAAAAAAACGCGCTCGGCTTGCTGTGTCGGCAGCCGTGTCTTGATGCCCACACTGACAGCAGCAGCCACTTATTGCTTGACCTGTTCTCACCTAACAGCAAACTCGTTCCGGCGCGTTCCGTAATTCGGTAATTCCGGCGCGTTCCGCAATGAAAACACTGCATTTTGCATCATTCGGGGGTCAGTGGAGTTTTATTGTTTTTATTTGTTATGTTTATGATGTTCATGAGACTCATCGTAAACATTCTGAGCTGCAACTTGCGTTTTCTGCGCTGAAACCTTTTCCTGGAAAATTTACCTCGCGTAATGATCGCACCCCTAACTTGGCATCATATTTTTGGAAAAAAAAGTGCGATCATTACGCGAGTAAATACGGTACCAGTGATTACATTATTTAAAACTGATTTGCAATCTTAGTGACCTTACAAACTGTTCGTTAAGCGTGGCGAATGACATTCATAGTAATATTCCTTTCATCTGCCTATACCATCAGAAAATTGAAGTGAAAGAGATGCAGATTTATTTATTTATTTATTTATAATCTATCATTTTGCGCCAACTACTAAAACAATTGTTTCAATGAAGACCTGGGACACCGATTTTATAGCTAAAAAATAGTGGGAAACTTCTTCTTGCTGAGTGGCTGGGTTTGGGTCAATCTTAATTCCCAGCCACGTTGTTATTTTTTTATGGGGGTGAAACACACTAAGGCAGCTGTGGTATGAGATTTTAGTGCATTTTTAGAAGCCTTGTGCACTGCGAAATAATTAGCCTTCTACTTGTGGGATGCTTCTGAGTGCACATATCTGGTCAGCGCCTTTTAGACTTCCAAATATATTAAATTTTTCCTATTCCCTCCAGATACACGGCCATATGCGAGTGGTGATGAGGCCCCTGACTAAGCAGATCCCATTGGTTGGCGGCGTCACCGTGTTTTTCCTCAGGCCTCCCGTGAGTAACGCATAGATGAACTTGTTTCCTGTTCTCTTTTGAAGAAGGAGACGGTGCTCACTCACTAGCTTCAACTAGATCTCTACTGTGCTTGTTAAATTGTTTTTCGTGTCCTTCCTTGTGTGTGGCACAGGCTATCGATTTCACCCTGACAAACCTGGGACAGGTTTTGGAGGTCCCCGGTCTCAAGTGAGTGATCTTCCGTTTTTCTTGTTCGTTTTACAACGCAGCTGCCCATAACACCTTGCCTTGCCTGCAATGTTTACTAGTAGTACTCATGTTTCGTTTTCTTCGTTCCAGTGACCTGCTGAAGAAGGCGGTCTCTGACCAAGTGGCAGCCATGATGGTGCTGCCAAACAAGTTCTCCATGAAACTTCAGGAGCACGTCTCCACCCAGACACTGCGCTACTCTCTGCCCTGTGTAAGCAACCTACGAGAGCTGCTGCTTCTGCATAGCTTCTACTCTTGATAGAAATGCAAAGCCTCCCTCCCCCCTTGTCTTTTGTCTTTCACTTGCCTGTAAATATTGATGCACTTGGGAGCCCATACAGTGTGGGAGGGTGAATAGGAAAGCGGCAGTAGTGCCTGTTACCATGGCTTGGATCTTCTTTTTTAAATGTTGGAAGCCTCCCAAGTGTTATGTTCTTCCGTTCATTGCCCCCTCATCTCGCAAACAGTTTTGATATCCCCGTCTGTGGGCCTTACTGTATGACTGTTTGTTGTACAGTTCAGTTCTGTTGTCGCTATTATATTTAGCTCTCCCTCTTCTGCTATCACATTGATTCTTCCTAAATGGCCACTCGTAGTTGCATTTACACATTTCGTTTTGGGCCTGCCAGCTACCCCGCTTGCCACCAACGCAGATTTGCTTTTGTTATTCAGTCTGGTATAAAATTTTCAACTGGTTTGCTTGCTGTCGTACTTTGACCGAAGCCTGAATTTTATGCTGACTCGTGCAAAAAAAGAAGAAAAAGAAAGCGCTATTAAAGTGCTGGCACTCAGATGAACTCGCCCTCTTACTTCGAGGAGAGCTTATGCTTTGGGAAAAATTATTTGGTCTTGCATGGCTGGGAATGAAAGTAGTGTAAAAAAAGGGCTGTGCAAACTTTTACTGCAAATTTGTTTCTTAACAGCGTAAAGTGTTTGGCATTGGAGTGCTGTGAAATCTAGAATAAGCAATGGGTAAATATAGCTAGGGTACATTCTAATTAGCTTCTATGTAGGCTCATGTTAGTGTGGATTTTTTTTTTGTTGTTGTGCATGCAGGGTGTCCTGCGGATTGAAGTTGTGGCGGCAAAGGACTTGATCAAGGCAGACATCGGCATGCTGGGCTTGGGGAAATCGGACCCTTACGCCATCATCACAAGTTCGTGAATAGTCTTCCGAGTTTATTTCAGGCTATTCTCCCTTGGCTGTCGTGCTGGTACTATTTAGAAAATATAGCTCTTACCCCTGCTATCTCTCGCTTGTAGCCTGTATTCTCTTACGAGCTCTTTGTTGTGATTGCAAGCTGTCATGGCTTGGAGAATTGTGGTGTGTGTTAGGCAGTGTTGCTGCTTTTCACGCAGGCTTATAGCGAGTGATGATGCTATCTGACAAGGTAAAGAAAAACGAAAAATCTTAGATATTTTATTACCTCGCTGTCGTAGATCATATTTGCCGAGTTTACCCTCTGCCAACGTATAGTGACCGGAATTTTGGACTACCACGTGTGACGGCATTGTTCAACACAATGTGGAGTATGCATCGGGATGGTGTACAATGCATTGTGCCTTAAAAATTTACACAAACGGTTGGGTAAAGAATTGAAATAGAAATCTCTAGTTACTGGAAGGAGAAGTTAATAGGGCACAGCAGAGGCTATGTGGCAATGATGAGCCTGAATGAGCTGTGACGTCAGAAATGGGGAATAGGGCCATCTTGCCTCAGCGCTTCATAACTCATTCACAGGACACTGTCAGTATTTCGCGCAGTGGTCACGAAATGTTTAAAACGTATTTCAATTATCACGTTGTGTTTTTTGTAATTTAGTGTCACTGCCTCTTCAAACAGTTGATGAATGTTTGCACATTTAGTGCTCTTGGTTGAAATTAAAAAGGAAGGTTTTCTTTTAAAATATTTTTTATGGTTAGCTTAACTCGGACCATTTTATCCTTGCTTGGCATTGACGTCTGATTTCAGTTGGTGCCCAGGAGTTCCGCACGCAGGTTATTCCCAATACCGTGAACCCCAAGTGGAACTACTACTGCGAGGCAAGTTGACTGTGCCAGGCTGGACGTTCCATGTTCCACTTTTATTTTGTTGTCATGATTTCCATTCGTTGCAACATGCTTTGCGCTTGCAGGCTGTTGTCTACCAGATCCCTGGAACCACCTTGGATATCGAAGTGATGGATGGATGAGGACCAGAGCAGCAAGGACGACTTTCTGGGCAGGCAAGCTGGGGTCCACCTTTTCTTTTTCTTTGTTGCACCACAGAACTGCTACGAGTGGGTTTCTGACTCAAGCTGCATTGCATTCTGGACATATACTGAAGTAGTAGCTAATGAAGATGACATAGAAGCACTGAAGTGGGAAAAGAAGTGGCCGTATATTGGTGGACTGCAATGCCAGGAATAAAACTATGGCACGGCAATAGCAGCAGCAATATCAAAAGTGCAGCTTAATTAAGGGGGGACACTGGTCTTAAAACAACCATGTTTAATTTTCAAGTAAACTCTGTGAAACTTGTGTCGTGCTGCTTTTTCCCCACTGATTTCAAATATGCCACAATTTTTTCAGTTCGTCAATTAGTTCCCAAGACAATTAGAGATAGTTAGCCATTTTTGGTCAAACAATAGACAAAACAGTGTTGGTCAAAAAACATCGCTTGGAACTAATTTTACAGTTCATTCAACTTCGGTGTTTGAAATGGTCACTCAAAATGGTTCTTTTCCACTGGTGCCACCAAAGTTTAATTAGCTGTAAAATTAGTTCCAAGCGATGCATAAAAAAACTGCTTTGATTATTGCATTCACCAGGGTGCTTAGTACTATTAGAAAATATAAAGATTACAGTTTTATGGCCAACACTGCTTTGTCTACTGTTTGACCAAAAATGGCTAATTATCTCTAATTGTCTTGGGAACTGATCAACCAACTGAAAAAATAGTGGCATATTTGAAATCAGTGGAGAAAAAAGCAGCAAGACTAACAAGTTTCACAGAGTTTACTTGAAAATTAGAAGTTGTTTTTTAAGACCAGTGTCCCCCCCTAATTATAAGCGCCTGTTACTGTGGTTGAGGGACATCGTTGTCGGTGTAGCTGAGCGAAGTGAACAGTCTATCGGCACTGGGGAGGATGAAAGAAGGCGAGCGCAGAGCTCCGTAGTGACTGAATGACGGTCGTAGTGAAGAGAGCACAAGGAGAAAAGATGGCGGCAGAGCAGCGTGCCGTTGTCCATTTGCCGAGCAGAGGTCCGTCTGTGGTGGCTGCTGTGAAATGCACCCTTGCACCGTACTCCACTCTGTTTGCAACGGGCTGCACAGCGCATTGTCTGTACCAGCCACGATATTCGCAGTGTTCTCTTAATCATTATACAAGCATGTGCCTGAGTTGATTTCACAGCTGAATTGCTTTGCGTTACTGTATCAGGGTTGCTGTACTGCTTGCATTCCTCATTACCAAGTCAACAATGCTGGTCATGCAGATGCTTCTCCTAACAGCTGCACGCAAATTTCACGTTTGGGACTAGCGTAATAATTTGATTTTTTAGTTTAAATTAACGAGGTTGGACTGGCCTTTCTTTTTTATGTTAGGCACAGCAAAAACATGGACGAGCATAATTCTGACGTATCTGCATGTTTTACATAGAATACTACATACACAACAGAAATAAACAAGGGGGAATGTATTGTACCTGTGCTGTTATTCAACCAACCAAAAGAGCAAAATGCAGCAGTACAGGCCAATGCATCCACGTAGGAATGCGATTAGCATGTCAGTGAAACATATGCTGCTGGCATCAAAGGTGCACCTGATAGTAAAAAATGTTCCTAGGTGCGAGTGGTCGGTCTTTTTTTGTGTGTGTTTTTATTTTACTGTGCAGCATAACATGCGACATAACAAGCCCTAAGTCTTTTTTTAACGGGGGGAACTGGCTGCGTGACCCAAAGAAATTTATGCAAAGTTTTTTTTTTTTCTTTTTTTCATGATAGAAGAGGTAATGAAACAGAAGTACTGAGATAATAAGTTTGGGGGCCAGAAACGATTGAATTCAGGTGGAAATTTGGGCGAGTCGGAATACGTTCACCTTGCACAGCGTAAAAGGACGGTACACTAGTAAGTAATGGACACCACAAATGCCGACTCCCGACTAAATATTATTGGGAAGGTATACACACGTATAAACCGAGTTGTGCAACGCTACGCATGCGTAACTCAACACAAATACCTAAAAACTACAATCAAAATGAGGACTCAGCTTGCCCCCTGTGAGCACAACAAAGCACCGCACTGGATACCTTCCATCACTTTTGTGCACCAACAGCATGAAGATAATCAGCATGAAGATAAACAGCATGAAGATATCGTGCACCAACAGCATGAAGACAGTATGTATGGCCAAGATGAATGAATGAAACTTTATTAATTATATATTAATGATACGGGGGCCTTCTTAGCCTAGTTGGGGAAGAGGGAAGAAGGGAAAGGGAGTGGGGTGGCCGTCAGAGTCATCCGGTCAGGTCTGCCGCTCGCACGAACTCCACAAGGAAAGGATCGTGCTCCCGGCGCCCAAGTGAGGGGGCGGGGTTGTCCATTCTTCCAATGATGTACCAAGATAAAATTCAAACCAGGTTCTGTTTCAGTTCTGTACAACAACATGCTTGGCATCCGACGTTATTATTGGCTGGGCATTCTCGATATCTCAGTAATTGGCATGCTGCGCTTCTGCCTTGTCGTCTGCTATAAAATGCATCAGATAGGCCTGCCAGCACGGCTTGGAATCGCTGCAATCGCTAGCCAATGCGTACGCAGTGGATGAACGCCCTCTGCGGCCATGGAGACTCTCAAATGCAATGCATTTTGCCCCCCATCTTTGGAGCTTGCCTGCCTCGTGCCTATATAATAAAAGGCGTGTTCGCACCAGGCCAAGGGTTGGTAGATTCGGCAGTGCGTCTGCAAGCAAGTGGTGCTGATGGCAACACCACGCCAATGAGAACTCGCCAGCACGTCAGTGTCAGTCTGCACGCGTTCTCCAAACTTGCTTGCGGTGCAGTGAACGTTACAGTGGAAAAAAATGCGAGTTGACTATAGTAAACCCTACCCAAAAACGAATAAATCAACTTCAAAATGAAAAAAAGAACACATCCGCTATCGGGGATTCAAACTTGAAAATTGCAAAACAATGCATCGAATGCTCCAGATCGCTTGGCCACTAACCAGCTTTGTAAGGAACAAAAATATAGTGTATATATTGTATAGCCTGTTTACATTTTTATTTAGTTTTAGCATTCCAAGTAGCTTAGATGACTATTTCTTAAATAACGCTCATGCAGTAAGCGTCCCCCAAATTCCCACAAACATCTAACCTCTAGCAACTGCATTCCTTGGGCAGAAAAGCAATCGTTCACCCAGCGCAAAAAATGCTTTCTGCACCTTGGTTTTACGCTGTACAATAAAAGTTTCGGTTGGTTTTAATTCCTTAGTACCATATTAACTTCGCTGACTTTTCTTTTGCCTTCAATTGGCCTTAAATTTCTTTTACTAGCGTACCAATCAGCGAAGCGTCGCACGTGCACTTGTGTGGAGCGACTTAGAATTAAACTTTCATACAGTGTACAAACAAACAAGCCAAGGGCCCATTCTTCCAGGCACAAACGTGTCGTGGCTTAGTTTCAACTGAGCGAACGAATTGCAATGACCCGCTGGTGGCTGGCCGACTAAATACTGGGCCGATTGATTCTGTCAGAGGGTGACGAGCCGTGCAGTAGCGCAGTCAAGCCAAGCCATCTCGTTTTGACGTCATACGAAACGTCATAGGAAATCGGCAAGGAGAATGGAGAGAGGAGAACAGCACTTTCAAATTGCTTTTTCTAATATATAAAGTCACGTAAATGCAGCGAGGTTGGTCGAAACGTGGCCTAGGAACTCCGAACTACAATTTGTGAAAGTAATCCCGCAGTGTTTACAAATCACTGCAATGTCTTTTGAAGAGGACATGCCTCTGGCTCTAAAATTTAGGTACTACATATATCCGAAGAATTGATGCGAGACTTGTGCGAGTGGTGTTGTGTGAAACGAAGTGGCACCAGTGGGAAACTAATGTGTGTGAGTTCTTCTTTCAGGTGAAGGTAACCTTTCTGTTCTGTTTTTCTTTTTCCAGGGTGTCTGTTGCTGTGAGCGACTTGGAGAGCCAAGGGCAGGCAGACATGGCAAGCAGTTGCTTCTTCTTGTTTTTTTTTAGCCTTTTTCGTGGCTTGTGGTCGTGCGTCATGACAGAATAGTAAAAATAATGAATTATGAGTGGGCACTGTTGACAAAATAATTAGGATCATATTCAGATTTTTTTTCACGGCATTTGGTTGTGAATTCGTACGTAGGTCTAGAAAAACCACGATGACAGCGGCTCATGAGCGTCGGCCTCATTAATTTGAGAACTTTGTTGCATGCGCTACGGATTGCAGCACCATCCTGAGGAGCTGTAGTCAAAAACGTCTTTGAACTGGAGGTACAAATCAGAATTAAAGCCTCGCTTGTCCCTGACCAGTGCACCGGAACTTTTCCCACAGTATTACAAATGACATAGGGGAAGAGCAAAATGAAGCAGGTGCTCTGATTGATACGTTTTAACTCCATTAATGCTGTCTGCATTAACAAAATTCTTGTTGGCCGGTTGAACTGTAATGTGCAACATCTCCAAAGCGTCAGCAGAGGGTGTTCAAGGAACTTCTCAAACCAGCCGTTGGATCCATTAAACATTGCTACCGGTTGGAATGTATATCCTTGAATTTAGTTGTGAACACAAGTGAGATAAACAGGAGCGCCGATAAACAGGCGCTGTTAATCGGCGTTCCCCATCTGCCGGAGCCCGCTCAGCCAGGCGGGCGCGACGGCAGGACCCATTCCGCCAGCTTTGTCGTCTGCTTCAGCGACGCTTGTTCTGGGCCTGCTTTGTGCAGCTTCGCGTCCGTTGCGTGCTTCCTTCGCACGGGTTGATGAGCTTGTTTGACAGCACCTCCTAGATAACCACTACCTCACGGAATGAAGTTGTCGTACAGTAAAGATACCGCAAGGATTGCTTTTCAGGGTGGGAAAACAAAATGTAGAAATCGCATACAGACATCTGGCCACTGGAGAAATGCTACCGATTCCGCACTGCGTGCCACAAATGGGAGTACGTCCCATAAATTGGGGAATACTAATTTGATTGTGTTCTACATTTATTACAAAAGCTGACGGAAGCCAACTAGTTCTAACAACAAACAATTTTAAAAGTGCCCGCTACTTTTTCGCCATTTCTAAACTATGCTTACTGGCTCAAGCTCGGTATGAATGCTAGCCAGTCAGCTGGCATGCCGAATTGCTTCAGTATCTCTGCTCGTGTTGTGGGGGGGTGTAGCGCCGAGCTTCTTTTCTTCTGTTTTTTGAACTGCATACGACAGTGCGCATTGCATTATGCATAGTGCGCCCCACACTACTGAATAGTGCACTGCACTCCTCTGAGAACTACATCCAAATAGTCGAAAGCAGCTTGCTCCTTGCTATAGAACGCACGAAAAACACAAGAGTGCTGCTTGAACAATGATGACTGGCGCTAGGTGCTTCAGAAGGCAACAATACGTTTCAAATCACCTTAACTATTTGAATTGCATGAACAGCTACTCCTTTCATAAGATCAGACTAGTTGAGAGTATTTCCGAAACAACCACGGCTGGGCACGCTGGCGGACCCTTCGAGAAATACTTCCGTATCATGGCTGGCTCCACAGCACTTTCCCCCCCTGTCCAGCATGTGAACACTTGCGACCCCTTAAAGGGACACTGAAGTGAATTTGTCAAGCTCCCGTTTTTGCTTGCACTGCGTAGACTGGCTCAAATTAGCACACTTTTCATCGTTTATCCGGTTGACAAATCGGTAATTATTTTACAAAGCGCGAAAGAAGAAAAACTACCATGCGCGGTTTGCGGCGGCCGCACCAACTAAAGCTGTGACGTTAGGAGGAGCCGCACCGTGATTGGACGATGCCCAAGGTGAGCAACCAAACAAGTTTCGGTTTCGGTTTCGGTTCTGTAAAACACAACCGGTGGCGTTGTTGGATGGGCATTCTCAATAACTCAGTAATCATCGTACCGCGCTTCTGCCATGTTGTCACCTGTAAAAATGCATAAAGATAAGCCTCCCAGGACGGCTTGGAATCGTAGCATTCACTAGCCGAGGCCTACGCAGTGCATGGACGCCCTCCGCGTACCCGCAGACGCCCAAATGTCATGCGCTTTTCCCCCATATTTGGAGCTTGCCTCACTCATGCCTGTACCGTAAAAAGCCTGTTCGCACCAGGCCAAGGGTCTGTTCATTCTGGCCTGTGCCCACTGCCCGCAAGCAGTCGCTGCTTATGGCAACAGCACGCCAACGAGAACTCGCTAGCGCGCCAGTGCCAGCCTGCGCGCGTTCTGTGAACTAGTTCGTGGAACCATGAACGTTGCGGCCCAAAAAAGGTGAACTCAATGTAGAAAACATCGGCAGAAAACGAAAAAGTTAACTTACAAAAATCGCACAGGCCAAGGGTCTGTTCATTCTGGCCTGTGCCCACTGCCCGCAAGCAGTCGGTGCTTATGGCAACAGCACGCCAACGAGAACTCGCTAGCGCGCCAGTGCCAGCCTGCGCGCTTTCTGTGAACTAGTTCGTGGAACCATGAACGTTGCGGCCCAAAAAAAGGTGAACTCAATGTAGAAAACATCGGCAGAAAACGAAAAAGTTAACTTACAAAAAAACCATGAACGTTGCGGCCCAAAAAAAGGTGAACTCAATGTAGAAAACATCGGCAGAAAACGAAAAAGTTAACTTACAAAAAAACCATGAACGTTGCGGCCCAAAAAAAGGTGAAGTCAATGTAGAAAACATCGGCAGAAAACGAAAAAGTTAACTTACAAAAAACAAAAAGCACGTACCCGCGGGGACTCGAACTCGTGACTTGCAAAACACTTGCGGCAACATACCTAGCGCCTCAGAGCACTCGGCCACGGAACAGCTCCGCCGACCTTGGTAATATAAGGTATATATTGTACAACAAGTTTACACTTTTATTTAGTTATGGCCTTTCAAGCAGCTTAGGTGACTATTTGTTGTATTGCGCTCGTGCAGTAAGCGTCCCCCGAGTTTCCAAATAGCTCACGTCTAGCAATTGCATTTCGTAGACGGAAAAGCCTTCGCAGATGCGTAGTCGTGCTGCTGACCGCTGTGCTTGTTCGCCCAGCGCAAAAAAGTGCTTCCCGCACCCTATTTTTACGCTGTACGGTAAAATATCAGTTGATTTTATTTCCTTAGTACCTATATTGACTTCGCTGACTCTTCTCCCGCCTTCAAGAGGCCTTGTATTTTCGTATTGGCGTACCAGTCAGCGAAGCGTCGCATGTGCGCTTGTGCAGCGCTTGTGTGAAGCGACCTTGACTTGGAGCTAGATACAGTGTACAAACTAACCAAGTAAAGAAAGGCAGATTCTTCCATTCCCAAACGTGTCCTGGCTTCGTTTCAACTGAGCGAACGAATTGCGACGACCCGTCGGCGGCCGGCGGACGAAACGCTGGGCCGACTGACTCTGTCTGAAGGCCGGGGAGCCGTGCAGTAGCGTAGCCAATTGCGAGCTCGGCTCCTCTCGACGTCACACGAAAACGCCGCAGAAAATGGGCGAGCGTAAAGAGAGGAGGACAGCATTTTCGAATTAATTTTTCTACTAAATAAAATCGCGTAAACGCGCCCAGAGTGGTCGTAACATGGCCTGGGGACTCCGGACTACAATTTGCGCAAGTAATCCCGCAATGTTTACATATCACTTCAGTGTCCCTTTAACAGGCTGTCCAAATGTTAATTACGACACACAGATACGACATGCAGGTGGCAGACGCCCGTCGATGCCAACGTTAATAAGATAGCGAGAGGTGTAGATGTAAGCACATGCTGAAAATTTAATTTGTTTTTTTTCTTAATTAAATTAAATTAAATTTAAAAAAAAAACGCGAGCACTTCTTATGATGGAATATAGGTCATCATCCAGCTTGGTTCTTCATTCTAGAAAAACTATTTTCACAAACCAGGTCATCAGAACACATTGGTCAGCAATGCATCTGGCGTTATCCGCAAGCTGCATTGACAAAATTACACGAACGCACAGCGACAGTGAACATCGGGCCCTAATAATGACACCGGTTAAAATAAAGATAGCGTTCGGAATTCTTTGTCACCTAATCATGCTGACAGCGCCTTTCCATATTCATTGCAAGGCAGCAGCCGTAAATTTCTTGTGTGGAAATGTATGCATCATTGGCGCACACCTATAGATTGTGGGCGACCTTCATTGACGTTGTTTGTGCGCAGAAGAAGCATAAATCGTTAAGCGTGCGGCAGGATAGCGGGCAAGGTAAAGAAAGGCGATTTTCGCACTTCATCGCGTTACCATAAGCCGAATAAAGCTAGTGTGCATGTTGTAGGGTGCGATATTGCTCTAGCTCATTTCTTGTTTTCTTTTTTTTTTTCTTTTTTTTTTCCAGAAATCGTCGTCAAACGATTGCATCTTAGATTTACTGGGTTAAATCGGTATTTTTCAGCTCGTCTTGATTATTTTTGACTAAAGCTGGTTCTACATGGTGCGATTTTCCCTGCGAATTCGCAGATGCAGCGCCGCTCGTGCGGCAAAATGACCTTTTTTCATTGCTGCGGCAAAGTGCCAAATGTTTAGAATGGTTGAGCGTCTCCCGCGAATGCCGCTCGTGCGGCGTAGAGGAGCCGAACCTGTGGCCAATAAGAACACAGCTAGGTGAACGTCATGGCATCTCTGGTTGCACGCTTAGCAACCAGATGGCGTTGCTTGTCCAAGTGCGGCATAAGCGTGGGCGCACAAAAGTGACCAAAACACACACACGTGCGTTCACAACGCGATGTCGTGCGCCCTTTTTTATGAATGCTTGATCGGTGTCCATGCAAGTGGCGGACATCACAGCAGGAACGAAGTACAGAAGAACTGTTCGAGGTAAACCGAGGTGTGCTAGGCACACACAAAAAGCGAACCCAGGATGGCTTGCTGTGTTTGCCTTCTCTGCTATGTGTGCGTATATTCCTAAATAATTGGCGATTGTACGAAACCGCAAATAAACTCGTATTTACTGCAATGCAGTCTAAAGAAATGTACCCAGAAAGTAAACTAAAACCTTTTTTTTTTTTTTTTTTTTTTTTTTTTTGAAATCACAACAAGATCTGCTCTCGGGCGGTTTGCAAACAACCTGCCTCTGAAATGAGAAAATCGCGACATTCGCAGGCCATGTAGACGACATTTCCAGGCATTGTGAACTTCGCAAATGCGAATGTTCGTTCCACCAAATTCGCAGACAAAAAACGCGCCATGTAGAACGGGCTTAAACGTTCCGTGATAAAGAATAAGCGATTGTCACACATGTGGCGGTGTGCGATTACCCTACCGCTAATTGCGGCAGCGCCCCGTGATTTGGATTCCACGCGCATCTCGATAGCGCGCGCAGTTTGACATGTTAGAAGGCAGATGTCGCAGCGGAAGGAAACAAGCCCCTGGGGAGAGCGAGCAAAGGGAGAGCAACGTACAAAGCCGCAACGACGAGGGCGTTGCAACAGAGGAAGAGAGCGAAGGGAAAGCTGGGCGGCCGGTGGCGCGGGGACATTATCGGCTTGCGCAAATGATTTTTTTCTGGGCCACAGTCGGCGCTCCTCGTTATCTTACTTTGTGGTTGTGAATAAGGGATGATTTCGATTTGTGTGTGTGTGTGTGTGTGTGTGTGAGAGAGAGAGAGAGAGAGAGAGAGAGAGAGAGAGAGAGAGAGAGAGAGAGAGAGAGAGAGAGAGAGAGAGAGAGAGAGAGAGAGAGAGAGAGAGAGAGAGAGAGAGAGAGAGAGAGAGAGAGAGAGAGAGAGAGAGAGTTTCTGTCTTACCTACATTCAAAATGTATTAGATTACTGCACTTATCGAATTTGAGTACCCACACATTTACAAAACAAATAAATTTATTTTAATTAATATGTAGTATTTTTTCCTTCTTAACTCTATAGATTATCTTGAGCATCACAAAAATTTATTGCCTAGGTCTGTTACGCAGTTCCCTTCCTTCCTACAGGGGCACAAAGTAAGTAGAGGGAGGGCAGCTACTTAGGAGTGAGCAGTATAATTCTGGTGTTTTCTATGAGTTGTGCTTGGCAGGTGTTACTTTTTTTTTTATTAAGAACTTCAAAAGCACTGTTGGCCATCAAGTGCATTATTCTGAAATGACGTGTGTGTTATATTTGGATATTGAAAGAGTGCCATGTGCAAATGGGACAGCAGGCCTACATAAATTTCGTGCACAGATGTGCACTTGTGAGTCTTTCAAGTCTTTCAGATTGAGGGCAAAATGTTGCTTGGGGATACCATGCAGGCCTCTTTTCTTTTCTCAGTGACAGTACTAACTCTGCAGAGGGGCTGCCAAGCCAAAAGTTTTACACGCATGAACCAGTTTTGATCGTGTATGAAAATGGTCTTCGTTTGGGGGGGATGATGCACAGTGGCTGACCCTGGATGACACGAAGTCAGGCAAGATCCGCCTGCGAACCTTCTGGCTCAATCTCTCCTGCAACACAGATGACCTGGCTTTGGTGAGCTCCCCCACCGGACTTCTTCTTTTTTTAGGGGGCGAAGCCCCTTAGGGGCTGGGGCTGTTGGCGCCTCCTGTCGTTGTCATAATCATCATTCGTCTCATGTAGTCACGGTACTAAAACACCGGGAAACTCGTTTACGCCTCACACTGGAGTGCTTCGTAACGCGTACTAAAAAAACACCGGGACACTCGTTTACGTTTCATGCTAGAGAGCTTTGTGCTTCAAAGACAAGAGACTTTTAAGCAAAGCTGTATACAGTGTAGACCATTTATAACGTAACTACTTATAGTGTGGGACCGGATTTAACGTGGGTTTTCCTGGCCACCGGTAGGCCTCCCATAGAAGTCAACGCATAAGCTTACCGCTTATATAATGCGGTTGCCCGAAGTGCAATACCACTTATAGGGTGGTTTTTTGGCGGGTCCGCTGATCGACCGGCGCAGCTTAGGCATCGTTTTAGGGTTGCGAGAAAGAAAAAAGACATATTCGGCTATCCCACGCAGTGCGCACTCCGTGATCTTCTCTAATTTTGACATAGAACAGAAAAAAAATAGGCACCCTTTAGTTCACGTGTTCCATTTGCATGAACGTGATAGCCACAACCGTCATGGCTTGCAGCACCTCGGAATATAGCGAGCCCTTCCTCTTAAGAAAGAAATAAAGAAATAAAGACCGCACTGCTATTTTTATTAAGAGGTCTTCGTTTGAGTGATGATAAACAAGGAATGACTGAAAGGTAGATGGTAAACTGGTTGGGTTCGCGCATGTTTTGTTTATAGTGCGTGGTACCGCTTATAGTGCAGATTTTTGAGGCTCCTGCGACATACGTTATAAGCGGTCTACACTGTACGTTTACCTCCCAGCAGTTTCACCTCCGTTGACAAAAACGCCAAGGCGCCACGAATACACTTGTACACTGCATGCTTCGCCCCTCCCCAGGTTTCACATCAGTGGAGATGGCCCGGGATTTTTTTAGCAGGGAACAGCAGGCTAGCTTGATTAGTTTAACAGTTTTATGTGTGTTAGGTTAGTGCTAAATATCGCAGTAAAGCTTCCGTTTGTTAATTAAACTTCCTTTCAAGAGATGGCAGGCTAATTTATAATTCTCAAAACTAGGGGCCCAATAAGGGGCCACTTTGTGGTACATGGACTCGCTGGGTAGCTTTGCAACTCCACACATTAGAGAACCTAGGTTTGGTTCCTGGCTACGATGACTATTTTTCTGAGGAAGGTAAAATTTCTTCTCCATTTTCACGCCGCCATTTTGAATTATGGGGCTGTTCCGAACAAGGGCCCCCTCCTCGAAATTTCTTATACTATCCCCACGTCGAGGGGGAGTGCTTGCTCAGTATTATACAGTAGTCAACGCCGCGTATGGGGTGGTGCTGCCTTAAAAGAGGAGAGAGAACTTGTGGCGTGGCAGGGCAGGCACGATGCCCTTATCTGGGGCGTTCACGCGTTACCTTGGGAGATTGCGGGTGACGACTCAATGCAGCTGTTTAGGTGGGTGCTTTGAAAAGCAAGTGGAGCTAACGCATGGACAACCCTTTTTTTGCAAAATATTAGTTCGAAGAAGGCGGATGCTGCCCGTACACGGGCGCAGCCCTCACTCGAGATTATATGGTACTTTACACAGGCAGTTGAAGGCCTTGCTTTATTTCTGCGATGTTTTTTGAGCCAACCAAACATAATATCAAGGCCTGCCTAATTACCTAAGTGAGTGCTAACCATTGCTAACATTATTGCATTAATGTGCGGATGTTGACTGCTGCGATTTCTGTTGTTCCATCTATTTTTGTGCGGTTAAACAAATTGAAAGCCCTTGCTAATAAAAGCAGAACATTGTAACAAAGGTTTGGCTTTATATCAGCCTTAACTGAAGATTTGCTTTTATGTAGGGGAGTGCATTGCCTTCTCTGTTCATTGTATTATCATGCTTTGATCTCTTTCCAGCAAATGGAAGAAGTCAGGGCCATCTCAACTAAAACACCCCTGTCAGCAGCTGTGCTCATTGTATTCCTCGATTCAGCAAAGCATCTTCCGGTGAGTACAATTTAAAATGCCCTGTGTTATTTTTGTGTTAACTTGCAATGATCATAGCTGTGAAATCAGGAAAATTGAGTATCGTCTTGGGGGTTCAGTGACAAATGAGATATGAACATTAACGGGCAAATTTTGGGGTAATGTTACATATACTATGAACTGCAGTATGGGTCCTTCTAATGAGAGATTACAGTTAACATGGTTTTGTACGTCTACCTAAACTCTGCCACCATGTTCTCTTCATGCACAAAATAAGGGAAAATTGCATGGGCAGGTTAATATTTTTCTTATTAACATTTAATTTACCACTGGCTAAGCTTTTATAAGAGCATACGTTTGTTTATTTCTGTGCAAGATAGCATACTTACAGCTTTAGGTCTCTCAAAAGCATGCAATATGTTGAGCCAACGCCGCCTGTATAAACATTGCCTGACGCGTTGCCTGCTTTCCAATGGGAAGGGTAGGGACACTTAGTTCAGCCACTCCACCGCTGTGTGGCGCGCGCCGGCGGACAACCCTGCCTTACGTCACTGCTCGCGAGTCGCGAACACTGCACCCATTTCTACAGCGTGTGTCTGTCAGCTTGCCTCGAAAGCGTTGCAGCGCCGCCTGGGGAATGCTAGACAAACTCAACTATTTTGCATAGTTTCCGAGAAGCGGCGCTAGCTGGCGGACATGAAAGCACGCAGGAAGGCTACGGAGCGGGAAAGGGTAGGAGAGAGCAACAGGAGAGTGGCTGTTTGGCCATTTTTCGCTCACGCGTTAGGCACTGTTTATACAGGCGGCGTTGGTTGAGCTACCTTTGTTTGACTCTTACGTTGACGTGACCTTTGTCGGAGCTGTCTAGCTGCAGTGTAAGGGCAGCATGCATTTATGTCGGTGTATAATGCAATTGCAGTGCTTGTGGCATTTTTTGTGCTAATTTGTTTTTGTAGCCAGATTGGGATAGCATTTCGTGCTTATTTTTCATTTTCTTTTCTCGGCAAAATTCCCTGTTAACTTGATTTGATAATAATTGTTTTATCAATATCTAAAAAGTTATTAAAGCTGTCAAGCACTGAGTGCTGCTTCAGGCCATGCTGATTCGGGGACTGGTTGTGCAACAGGAATAAGTTGTGTAACACGTGTGTTTGTGTGTGTGTGCAGGTGTGGGTGTGTTGGAGTGAGTTGTCTGGATTGTTTACCATAAAGTTCCGAGCAAACACCCACCCCCAAAACATCACCCTTCCCCCTTTAGGGGTGCAATATTCAGTTTACTAAAAGAACCCAAACATTGCCCACCCCCTAAAATCGATGGCTTTAGCGCCGATGAGTGAACAAATTAAACTCAAATCATCTATTCGTGTATTAATGCGGCCACTTATTTGTCCTTTCTGCACTTGAGCCGACAGTTCGCCCATCTGGAATGTTTTCTTGATATCTCCGCAGTTTTGCTTGGAGGTGTGGCCACTATTTGTAGTTTTTCGCACCAGACCCAAAAGATCGTCAACCCCTTATTTTTCACCATCTCTGAAATTTGGGTGGGCATTATTTCGGAACTTATGGTACATAGGGTTTCAAGTTACTTTAGACATAAGGAAACTACGAGAAACCCGAGTGCCGCTCCTGCCGCTGGTGTGCGCAACCAGGCAGATGTTAAATTCAAGAAATCACATATCTACTCCACTAATTAACAAAAACCCATTCCTCGATGTTTTAAATGCTGGCTTTAAAGAACTTGTGCACAAAATTAGGAAATTGGCACCACCTGATAAGTAAAGCTAGCCTACTTTACAGAAATTAGGATCTTGCTCGTGGCTAAAGGTACACGTTCTCAAAGTTTGACCCCTAGATTAAGCACACCTGGAATCCAGGTGCGTGATGTGAAGTAGAACGCTAATGTATCCGGAGGTCATGGAGCAAGAATATATGGGAGGCGAAACGGCCCATTGCGGCAAGTGCATGCGAACGACCAGATAATGTCACAATGAAAACCAAGGCGGACTGCGAAGCTTCATCGCTGCGACGGCGAAGGAGAGGGTAGCGGCACCTGATGGACAAAGTGATAGCGGCCGCACTTACGGTATTCCGGGGCTGAGCAGTGAAATGCTGATTGCGGCGGCCGCGCAGTTTCTTCACCCGCGGCAGATGCCACTGGCTTAATGTATGACTAGTGCTTGTGACATTATCTGGCCGCGCTAGGAAGCCTAGTTTCGCCTCCTATCTTATTCTTGCTCCGTGCCTGAGGTTTACTTTGTGGACACATATCTCGGGTCATAAGCCGGATAGTAATTTCTGTAAGGTAGGCTAGCTTTAGTATTCATTAGCTGGCTCCAATTTTGATATCTAGGTATCCTCCCCTAAACCAGCAGATTGAAGTTAGCAATAGTTCTTGGTTAACTAGTAAAGCATTAAATTTTTTTCTGCCTGGTTGTATGAGCCACCAACAAAAACAGCATTCGTGGCTCCTGTAATAGTTTCTTTACAGTTCAAATGTCTAAGATAACTTGAAGCACTCCATGAGTGTGTTGTCATGTTTCTTGTTACTGGCCTGCAGGGGTCAGGCTTGGTGATTCTTGTGTACGTTTGTGTACTATGCACTTTTTTAAACCTCCATTTCCCCTCAACAGCTGCGATATCAGGGGAAAATAACACCTGAGCATATCTAATGCTGCTGCAAAATTGTGGTTTCATATATAACACTATCTTTTGTCGTAAAAGTTGTTGTGGAAGCACATGTAAGCAAAATAGAAACCCCAGAGATTGAATTTTTTTGACACACAGAACATTTACGGAGCAGAATTTTACAAATACATGAACTCTTCTTTGGCAACTAACGTGCGGCTCACGAAAGGAACCTCCTCATATTGGAACAGTCTGTATTGAAAGAACGGTTATAATATTAGCAGTTGTAGCTTTTCATGTAGTGCGTTAAAAATATAACCATAATGCTTCCCAAAAATATGTCTTATATTAAGGACTGCATTTTACTGTGGCCGTGCAAGTGGTGATTTTTTGCTTTTGAAGCAAACATGAAGTAAATAAAAATTTTGTTCAAATGGTTTTATGCCTAAATTTCAATACAGCTTTCGGTAAAAGCGTCTAAGTTGTTGAAACCAGTGCATAATACGCCTGTAACCTTTGCTCTAAATGGCCTTGATACAGAAAGAGGGGATTAGTGCTAAAGTACAACAAAAATTGTTTGTCATTTGACAAGAAATGTGGTTTTGGGGAGCACAGTGCAATAGACATTCTTATCCAGGTAATGACTGGTACTGCTTGCATTTGACCCCATTTTCAGGGCACGTTATTGGCCCTTAGCCAATAATGTGCACGGATTTAATTTCTTGAGTTTAAGTTCTTGAACGCTGCTATTCAGTTTTAACCTGAATCGAATAATTTCTTGTTCCCTTAAATTCAAAACTTCTGAATATTTGCATGCCCCTACATTTTATGTATATAAAATCGGCTGGAAATTGGCTATTGACGCAGCCTTCTTTTTTTTTTCCAAAATGAAAGAAAGTAGTATTATTATCATGAAACGTGAATTTCAGAAGGTAGGGCCTATCTCTTATTTCTTCCGCGACACTGCAGCAACGAGGAATCATGCACGAAATGCCACGTTCAAACTTCCGCAGTGCCATCTCCATCACAAAAGAACTGTTGGGCTAGTTGGTACGCTGTACAGATTTCTTTTATTCCTGCAGCACTTGTCTAGCACTGCTTTGTGACATCCCCACCAACTGCACTGCCTTGCTGCAAACTTTAAGCTTATAGGTGGTATTCACTGAAAAGTTTAGCTGTCAATCTCTTCGCTTGGCAACACTGGAAACGGCCATGGACATGGCGCGGCTTGTGCCACTGCGCCCGCACACCAAAGAAAAAAAATAAATAACCCTGTGCATCGTCTTCTCCATTTAAACCCAATTCTCCACGGTGGCATCAACAGATAGGTTATTAATCGCACTCACATTGGAGTCGAGGCATTACTTTGCGTTTGGTGGGGTAGAGTTTGGAACGTCCAACACACATCATGTGCTTAGGACGGACAAGTACCGCCATCCCGCGGAGCCCGAAGTAACCAGTGGCGACACACTCACATGGTTGCCTGCGTGCATGCCTCGCCAGTGAATACAAGCTATACATTGGCAGTACGAGCTTTAATGAGATTTAGAGATTGTTGCAGGTTTAGCTGCTGCTAAAAAGTGCTGTTATAAGCCCTTCGGCTTGTGTCATCATCATCAACAGTCCACTAGGTCCACTGCAGGATTAACACCTCTAGTGCAAGGCGAATACAGTTGCAACAAAATACAGTTACACCTCATTGATGTTTTCACGTTTACAGCATTTTCCTGGCAGTTGCATTCCAAAAACTTGGCCCCACTAAAACCTTTTCTGTTTAGTTGTACAAACTGTTCAGGTCAAACATTTGCCTATATTTCACAGGCCCTTGAAAAACATATCAGCAAGGTCTTGCTGCGCTAACTATGCAACAACAACAACAACAACAAAAACAGAATCACTTCAAGTGAAGCTTTACTCTACTCATGTAAGGGCTACACACCCCATCTCAGAGCCCAAAAGTTCAGTGTAGGCGAGAGCTGTAAGTTATGAAATGGAAGTCACATTGTAGCACAGAAAAAGACAGGTTCGGGGTTACTGTACATGCTTACCCACTTCCCCTGTTCCAAAAGCTTTTTGTCAAGAATATCATGACTTCTCGTCAGTGCATAGGGTGCATGCCACTACACCCAGCAGGCCTTGCGATGACTTGAGAAACCCTTGAAAATGTGATCACCCTGATGCCTTTTTTTTTCTCTCTCTGAATTAATGAAGTCTTTTTACGGGAGCGTTAGATGCTGCAAGCCATATCGAACGAATATCTCGTGTTTTACTCTACTGAAATTCAGATTTTTCATTTTTGTGGCTTGTCCTAAATTTACTCTGAACCCTCTGTGTGCATTCATAGCCGTGGAGTGCTGGTTTCATACCTTTGACCTGCATCTTTGCACCCACACAGCAGTTGCACTAACACTGACTGACTTTTGCACTGCATGCGCCCGCAATTACTAGAACCACCTCTTTGTTCATTTTATGGTGTACATAGAGATGAAACAGCACAGAATGCCTTCATCACTGCCGTCGAACCTCGTTGACTCGAAACTCATTAACTCAAAATGCAGTGCCACTACAAGAGCACCGCTCTATCACTTGGTTTTCTGTGAAATATTCAGCGTTCTGTATTTTCCACAGTAAATCAAGTGGGTTAGTAGGGGGAAAAAGTTCTAGAATTAAAGCTTCCTGTCATCGCAATGTATAGCTTCTGCAATCACTTCTCAGTGCCCACCGATCGCTTGTGCCACGAGTGGCGAGGGCTTCAAATTATCAGGTTGGGTGCACAATGAGGTCGAACTATACTGGAAATTTTTCCAGGGAAAACTACGGGACATTGAAAATGATGAAATATCTAGTATTTTGAATTTGCGGACATTGAGATGTTGAGGTTCGACTGCAAGTTGTAGCAGCCACGCAGTAGGAGACGAGCTTATGCTCAAGCTGTTTTGTCATCGCCTTTGCAAGCATCGGTGAAAGTGCACTGTTTGACTGCCACACTTGTTCTTTAAGTTGAAACAAGTTCTTGTAATCATACTTGTTTTAGTTGCCTGTGTTGGAGTAGAACCTCGTTGACGGGATTTAAAAAAAATGCAGGGAAAACAGAAAGGGCATGTCATTCAGGAAACCAAAAGTTCTGTAGCCGAAAATTACAGAAGCTAATCAAGTGTGCTTTGGTGCTTCCACATGAATTAGGCTACTGGAGCACTTGGAGAAAGCCACCGCAGTGGCCTGGTTGCCACTCAGCTACTTAATTTTGTGCTACACGTACTGAGGCCCAGCCCACTTATGTATTAGCCCGTGCATTGGTAGCAAAACACTTCTCATTCAACCTCAATATTCAAGTGAGCATTGCAGCACTTCATAAATAAGTGAATCAATCTTCTGATAGGTCAAATGTGCATATGAGGAAATTGTGCTATACAGGATTGTCTTAGCTGCAAAACAAATGACGAAGCCACTGTAACTTCCTGAAGCATAGTCCATTTTCTCGAATGTACACATATTAACTGAAGGATTGTGTGAACTGCAGAAGTATCAACGACGTTCTACTGCCATTTTCTGTAGGAGCATTCTCGTTTTACTTTGTGTCTGTTGAGTTCAATCGTGCGTTCTTCTTTTCTCTTTTTGTTTGCCTGAATGTGTCAGCCAAGATTTTGGCCGTAACAGCAGTGCTTGTGCTTAACTGTCTTGGCTCTGCAGCGTGTCAATATGATCCCTCCCAACCCTACTTACCCGAGGAATCGGTTTGCCAAGATCCGCGTAAGTGCATAGGCCGGGAAGTGAGTAAAGGTCGCCACGTGATACAGAATGTGTGCTTCGTGTCATCACCGTTGCAGGGCTTGTGTGTGTGAGTGTGGGAGCGGCTGCTGTTCTGCAGTGGAAACATGACTGTGCTGCCTTTCGTGCCTGAAGTTGAGTGCTTTGTCATGTCTGCTGCCAGTGGCGTAACGCACCAGTGAAAAAACAGTGTCCTTTATTTCTTTTACTTTCGTGTGTCGATTGGCATCTGTCAGCCTTCAGCTGGCCTATCTCTTATCCGTTGATACGTGTCTATTTTTATAGTTTATTTTACGCACATGCAGCTATGAGCTGGCTGAGCATGGCATTCTCACCAACTCTGTATACTAACAGAAGGTTGGCTTTGCTGCTTGGCAGTCTTAGGTGTGGTAGAATCGGCACGCATGGTGGAATGGCTGCAGCTGGGGTAGGGCATGACACGGTGTGGGGAATATCTTGTGCAACAATTTCGTGACTCTCCATAACATGATGGGAGCCACTTGGGTGGAGGGAGATTTACTCCTCCAATAGTCATACAGTGGAACCCCGCTGATACGTCCCCGGACTTACAACGACCCGCTTCTTACGATGGATCACGCAGTCCCAACAAACTCCCCATAAAAACAATGCATTAAAAACCCCGATAGAATGATGCTGGGGTGTGGGCGGTCCGCTTCATTCGACGGACCCTGGCACCGATATACCGGCGTTTTTCTCGCATTTTACAGCGCTTCACCGCCTTGTCCCGCCCTTTCTTTACTTTTAAACCCCGTTTGACGCTGGGTGAGGTACAAAAGTCCACACGCACGC
This sequence comes from Haemaphysalis longicornis, assembly GCF_048455015.1. Classification (NCBI taxonomy): domain Eukaryota; kingdom Metazoa; phylum Arthropoda; class Arachnida; order Ixodida; family Ixodidae; genus Haemaphysalis; species Haemaphysalis longicornis. The sequence goes on along the minus strand of NW_027526361.1, from coordinate 41,880,056 downwards.
CAGACCACTTGCTCAACAGACGCAAGCAAGCAGGTGGGTACTCGTGAGCAAGAGTTAACTTTCGACGGCCTTATGCGGCAGCAGTGCTCCAATGCACCAACCGCGAGAAGCCGACGAATGCGAAAAACACATACGACGCAACCCTGTGGTGATGACCGAACACCCGCTTTTTCCGCACGCTCGATCCAAGTTTCTTCTTTTCACGACGCTCTCTCACATATATCCCTGCTCTCTGCTTATCGTTGTCTTTCAAAGCCACGTTGTCACTCCACTCCTTTCGTTGCTAGGGTGTCTCAATTCACCCATGTCTGCCGCAAGGGTGGAGACACGTATACGTTGGTGCCGCCATTTTGGGTCGCTCACTGGCTGCCGCAGCAAGTCACTGTAGCAAGACCGTGCTATAATTTTCGCCGCAAAGCAATTTGCTCGTGAAGTTTGAATCATCTTATCTATTTAGCGTTGCTGGTCCTTGTTGGAAGCGAAAGCAGCTATGTGTTGAGCACTTTGACATAATAGCGATGGCATGGGACTGTTCAAAGGGCGTCGCCACCCTGTACGGGAGCTGTTCTTTTTTTCCATCTCCGCCATGTACTATCGTTCGTTTCACTTAGCCTTGGCAGTTTCACACTCGCTTTTGCCTACTCAATTTGCTCACCACGTCGGCCTTATCTCGTTTGCACAAGGCACGGGGCTTGCGCCGGACGGCACGGGTTTTTCGTAGCGTGGGGTGCTTGGCTGGCGGGCTAGCTCAGACGCCGTGAAGGGGAGGGGGGCACAAATTTTTTTATAAAACTTGGGATTCCAGGTAAAGGTCCACAAATCACGCAAGAACGCGCTAAATATAGTAGTTTAAATAAGTTGTTAGCCCACCTGTCACGGGAGACCGTCTAGTAGGCCAGCATTTACCCACACCCCGATCGTACAACACCCCGTCATACGATGCTTCCTTGCGGTCCCTTGAAAGTCGTATTATCGGGGTTTCACTGTATTACAAAAAGTCATGAAATAGTAGGAGTGTGGTGGAGAGTGGCAGAAGGGGCTTTGTAAACTAAATTGCTGTAGATACACTGTTTAGTTGCTGACCCTTCTCACTGAGTGCTTGTGCATGCTATCTGCATTTATTTTTTGGCAGCGTATTTTATGTGTAGGGTTAGTAGTTATTTTGTGTTTGGTTGACTGACAGGCTGGGCTGTAACGCATAGTTAAAGTGAACCTAGTTAAAGGCTGGGCCACATAGCAACAAGTCTGGAGAAATGAATCGGTTTGGAAGCTCAGGATTATTGCTGATGGTGCTGTTTCTATGCCGTTATGTCTGAAGTTTCTCAGCTCGAATGGAGAAGTGCATGCAGGGGCGTTTTCGACTGCATTCGGACCAGTGGGAGCATTTGACATCAAATGTTGCATGAAAAATAACAGTGAAAGTGTAATTTGCGTAACGGATAAATCTTCTTTGTCCTGCATGACATACTTGCACAGCTCACTCATTATAGGTCAGAGTCATAGACCCCTGAACTAGATAGAGTGTCTGCGGACCTTCATTCTTCTAACCTTGAGCAGGCAGTGAATTTACTGATGCACCAATCTTTTTGGCAGACTTAGAACAATTCAGAGCGAAAGATTTTTTTTTTTCTGGACAATTTAAATGTAGCAGTCTGTCTTATTATTGTTTGCTGTTATGTTTTTATGGTTTGCTAGGTTGTATTGGCTGTTTTTTTTGCACCGTGATCTTGACCACCAAAAATACTTCCCTTAAATACTCCCCAAGTTTGTAGTCAGCTACAAGGAGAAAAAAAGAAATCTCCTGAGCAATGCGGGTCACCGGTAGAGGGTATTTCGGCCGGTTACTGCATGTTTGGTGCAGCTATCGTCACAGGAACTTTACTTGTGGTTCGAGCAAGCGCATGTAATGAGATTGCATTAGTTTTGGAAAAATAAGCATTGCCTTAACAACTTTGCCGTGACCAGTTTTTCTAAAAAGTCCTTGGACAGCATTGCCATGCTGTCGAAGATTGGCAGCAAGCTTTGGCTAACCGTTAACCGGCTTATAAGGCTTCATCTGAAGGTAACGCAAGCTTTTAATTAACACACTAATAACCACAATAGCCACAACAACAAGGAAGACATGTCGCCATGAGTGTATGCCTGGAAGGAATGAGCTAGACAGAGGTGCTGCCCTCTAGTGTTCGTTTGTCCCTGTAAGCGTGCGGCCCGCCCTGGTGTTCTTTCGAGTGATGACTGTAGGAGCCATCAAGTGTGGGATTGGGGTGTCGTATGAGGCGTGACCGTGTCTTCTTCTGCCCCCGTGTGCATCACCAACAGAATGCGAGCAAAGCGGCCGGCGAGCCCAGCCCCCAGGTGCAACTGGTGGTAGGCCAGCAGGAGCGCTGGAGCTCCATCAAGCACAGCACCAATGACCCTGTCTGGGAGGAGATCTTCTACCTGCTGCTCAGCAACCCGGAGGTCCAGGAGCTGGACATCAAGGTCAGGGTGGCGGCCCCTTTAAGTGCAGAGCACTTTAGCGGCTCGCCTTGTCATCGTAGCTCACTCGCTGGACCCAATTAGATCCACACGGCGTCCTGGCGTCGCAGCGTAACCCAGTAGCTTCGAAAGCCAAGAGGTTTATATAGTCATAAGCGTTCGAAACTCTTAAACTGCTGGCGCTTGTCATACGTCTCACCGTTGTTTAGCACCAAAAGCCACCTGTAGGTACATTTGAGGCAAAATATATGCAATTAACCAGCAGCGCCCACGTTCATTTAGTTAGCAACGCTCGTGGGGCTGGTTTTTACGATAGTAAGCGGAAAAAAGTGGCAGTGCAACGCCAGCACTTGCGGGAGGAAAAAGCAAGCAAGAACAGAACTCCCAGTGGCGGAGTTTCAGGCAGCGGGCACGCGAGCACAGTGGAAGCGGGAAATTTGAATTGCATTGGGTGGTAGCAGTGAGTGGATAATGACGCTACAGCCCATTATGGCGAATCACTGCTCTGCACTTCCGACAGCTTTCACGTTGAGTGGAACGGCTTTAATTTTTTATACCTCCTTGCCAGTTGTGTACCAGCCCTGCCTTTACAGGAGGTGCAGAGGTCGTGGAGCAAGAATGTATTTGGGAAGTGAAACGCTCATTGCGGCAGGTATAGGAGCAATCGATCAGATATTCTCACAATGAATGCTAACATGGGCTACGAAGCTAGCTTTGCAGCTGCAACAGCGAATGAGAAGATAGCGGCCGTATTCATTCTATGGCCACACTGTGTTTCAGCGGCCCGGTGGAATGTCAATTGGGGCATCTGTGTACTTTCTTCTCCCATCAGCTTTTGCCAGCTTTGATTGTGTCGTTATTTAGCCACCCCAGGAAATGAAGCTTCCCCTTCTGTTTTGTTTCTTACCCCATGGAAGAGGGGAAACCATATTAATGGTGGTGTTAGGGCAGAATGGCATCCTCAGGTAAGGTCCAAGGTGTATGGGCTTACAAACTCCACAAACTCTTGACAGTGTGAAGTGAGCATTTTGCAACAGTGGTGGCGGCAAGTGCTTAAAAGGAGCATGAAAACTGCATATGACTTGCTCCATTGAGGTATTGCCTCAGTGGAGCAACACTTCTACTAGTTTTCATGCAACGGAGGAGCTTGATGACCCACCAGCGACTTTCGTGCACATGACTTGTGACACCATATGACTAATTTTAATTTACATAATTGGAGGTAGCTGAGAAAAAGCAACTCTAAGCTAAAAAAGTATTGTGTGTTGCACCTTATACTCGGTAGAATTTGAATTCAAAATAATGTTATTTTGCTGTGATGAAGTGAGTAAGAAGTCGCTACGGAGTAAAAACATTCTAAGAGTTAACATGATTTTAAGGTGAATGCTGTGAGTGCCCAGTGTGTCACATAGCCCTCACTGTGTACGTCACATAGTGCTTTTTATGTCATGTTATAGTAGTGGAGCAAGCGGTGATTTGAAGTCTGCACCTTAAAATGCTGGTTTCTCGGTGATTGCACCAACTCGCTGTGTCAAACAAAGTTGTAGTGAGGTATGAGCCACCCAATTGTTTGAATATTGGAATGTTTTAAAAACAAGTCTTCATACACCAAGCGCAAGTCAGCACTCAAACCCAAGCTAAAACCAGTACAGTGAGTGTTGCACAGGGCTTGAACTGGGCCTAGTGGATGTGGTACAAGTCTTTCTTTAGGGCAAACATAACAGCTTGCGATGAATCCCCCAAATACATGCAAGTGACATTTTTGTAACCGTCACATGTTTAAAGGGAAGCAAAGAAAGAACAACCAACATTGCATAGTTATTGCTCCAACACTAAGATCTCCTCAGTGTTGAACCTGCTCCTGTTTTAGACTTTTTTTTTTCTGCATTCTGATTGCACTGAAAGCAGTGTACGGGGGTAGTAAAAAACTGCCCAAGCTCTTTTACTGTAACCTGTTGTTCGAGCAGTCTGTTGAGGTTTGTTGGTGCTGGGAAAATAAAAGAGAGTTATAGCAGATCGGAAAAACGGTTCCGGTACGGTAACGTCTACCGTCTGGACGCCACCGCGCATGCGCAGAACCTTACCGTATACCGGAGCGACTTGGCCGCACGGTACCGAGACGGTCCGTCGTTCGAAAGCGGGCGGCCGCTTTGGAAGAGTTTGGGAGACGTACGATTGGCTCACGCCTAATCGAACGGATTGTAAATATGAGATCGCTAAGAAAAATGAGGTTGCAACAAGTTAAATCCGCGAGATTCTGACAGCTCAAGCAGCAAGCGAAACACAGTCCCGGCCCAACTGCCGTGGCTTGTGTCGTCGAGCGACGCATATCCGATAGCTTCTTTTAGATTAAATAAAGGCGATACTGCTACATAATTTGTATTGACAGCCACATGGGGCCCGTCTACAAATCGACGAGTGAGGAACAGGCGGTGTCAGGGCGAGGGACTCTCAAATACAACGAGAAACAGCCAGCCGTATGTACTGAGAGCCCCACTAAAAAAAAAAAAGTATGTACTGAGAGCCCAGCTTGACCTGCTGGCGCCATCTATTGAAATGTCGTAGAGGTAAAATGCCCGCTTCATGTTCACGCAGTCGCAGTTCGAATCTCCGTAGGGGCGTTGGATGCTTTTTTTTTTTTCTAATACTGTTTTTAGCGCTTTTGAGAACTGAAAACTATTACTTCAGCACAGGAAACGCCACAGACTCACGAAAAATTGCCATACGACGTACAACATAAGTCGCTCCCAGTCACGGTAGCATGGACGGTAGTTACGGTCTGCTATAACTCTTAAAACGAGCCTTCCCGGTACGGTCCGGTAACGGGTACCGTGTACCGTACCGGAACCGTTTTCCCGATCTGCTATAACTCTCTAAAGTTTCTTGTTCCCCTCCCTCCCCCTCCTCCCCCCATCCTGCCCCTGTACCACACCAGGTGGTGGACAACAAGTGCGGCCAGGTGTTGGGCCACTTGAGCTTCCGTCTGTCGCGCCTGCTCAAGGAGGAAGGGCTGAAGGTGGACGAGCCCCTGGTGCTCCTGGGCACGGGACACCAGGCCAAGCTGCAGATGACTCTGCAGCTGCGCCTGCTCTCCAGCATCAAGCGCAGGTACTACGTGTTGCGCTGCTGCACACTGCACGTGCCCACGTGCACCTCTTTCCTCCTCCCTCTCCCCATCCCTCGACACCTCTGGACAAGAAGAGCCTGTGTCTTGACGGCATGCTAGGTCCCATCCAGCTACGACCTGTTCCCTATCGTTTGACCCTGCATCTTGTATTCGTTCTGAAAGAGGGAACCCTGGAGGGAGTCATTATTGTGCAATTACATCATCAGCCTGAAATCTGGAACGTACAGGCCATCTACTGTTTTCCCCCTTCTTTTATTCCCCCGGGCAGTTTATGTGCAACTTGTTCACATGACAAGCGTGTTCAGAAATGCCATTCCCCTTGCGCCATTCTAGAATGTACGGGCCCCCCACTGGCCTTTTCTTCTTTCTTTTTTTTTTTTTCCCAGGTAGTTCTTGTTCAGCTTTACTTTATTTTTTTTTTTTTCCTGATGAAAAGTGTGCTAAAAATGCATTCCATTTGCGCCGCATCCTTCTCAGCATTGAGGTGTGATGTCAATTGTCACGATGTCACGACACACTGGCAGGTCTAATAGGCAGATCTCAGTAGAGTGGGAGCATGTTTAGCCTGTTTAAACTCTGCGTGAACAGAGAACAGGTAAGAGCCAGTATTAACTCCAAACTGGGTGAGAAATGAGACCTGGGATTGCAAACCAGCGCAGCATCATTGCAGTAGTGTGTAATGTGGCTGCAATGGGCGCATGATGTCCTCTAGCCGAAGGATTATGTAAGTTGAACTGGAGCGGTATTCTCGTAACTGTCCCTTTTGAAAACGTCCCTTTTGCGTCCCTTTCATCGTGACCTACTTCCAGTTAAGCAGGGGCCTTTGATTCAAATACCGTAACTGTTCTTGCAAACGCATTTTAAAGAACTGAAACCGTATCAGAGTATCTTTTATGTGTTTATTGTTCCGCGAGCGAACCAACAATAAGGCGACGAAAAATCGTCTGCTCCGAATCGTCTGCTCCGAGTAGCCACGGCTCATAGCTCCGCCGTGCTTGCATGGCGTCACATCCGGGTGTTCGCTTTTAGCCAATCAGGGCTCACTCGAAAGGGACACTTTTGAAAGGGACACAAAAGGGACAAAACACGGGAATACCGCCCCTGAACAGTACAGCCTAAGATAAGTGTTTGAGAACTTTGCTTCATTGGCCTCTCAATTTTTGATGCACAGTGTTCATTCAGCATCTTGTGCTAACCGTGAGATAATAAACTGATGTCGCAATTAGTTACACACTAACGTGTTAGCTTATGCTGCATATCCAATGTTGAGTGAACCAGGAATGCATGCTTCGCACATGGTGTGAATGAGACTAAGCATTCATGCTGATGTTAATTTTTTGAGAATTAAGTCATCCAGGTGCTGCCCTCAGCAACTGCCGTAAGCACGATGCTGCATTTTGATGCGTTTTCTTTGGGGAGGGGTTAATTTTTTACACAAGCCATCACTGGGGGGGACACTGGTCTTTAGGACATTTCTGTTATTTTTTACCCTGTACGCGTGGGGGTTTACCCATTACATGTATTTTAACATCATGAGCACAAATGTGCGTTCAGTTTTCATCTATGTGGTGTAAGTTCACAGTTTGGCAACATGTTATGCCATTCCATTTCGGGCAATTTTTTCATTATCTACCTATGAAATACTCAGATACTTTTTATCCCATTGTTTTCTAGAAGGACCTGGGAATGAACCTATACGGCTGCAGGAGTTTTAGCATTGTTTCCGCAATTACTGTAAGCTTATTAAATGCCAGGTCATCAATTACCAAAGTTTTTGTAAAACAAACTGCATAAAAAATTGTGCTAGCAAAAAGATATTCTATATTTTTGTAGTTTTATTGCACTGTTCAGTTCGTAAACTTTCGAATGCAGCAAAAATGCTACAAATCTGACCAGTACATCCCAAGCTATTGTACCCAACAATTGTGACCTCACAGGAAAAAAGCTGGTCCTGAGAATACAAGGCACGAAGTTTGGAAACTAGTCATTTACGCAACTTCAGAAGGCAGCAGCTTTGTAAATACTTATGGTACAGCTATAACATTTCGCAGGTACATTCTTTGAAACGTGTAGATTGCAAATATAATTGTTACAGAAAATAGATTTCTTGCAAATTTTCTGTCCTCAAGACCAGTGTCCCCCCTTAAGCCACATACCAGCACATTGGTGCAAATTTTCACTGATTGAGACATACCAGCACATTGGTGCAAATTTTCACTGATTGAGATCGTTCCTGTTTTATTGTTTTCATAGTTGTCGTTCTCACCCCTGTGGATGTCTTTTGCAGGTCTCCCTGCTTATTCGATCTCGGTGAATCCAGCTCATTTGACAGCTTTTCGCTGACAGAATGCAACAGAAATGTGTAAATAAAGTATGAGGAATGAGCTGCAGCTAGCAGGAAAAGTGTGTTCTTGATTTGTCCTCGGTAAAACACTGGTTAGCTTCACATGTTTCATGGTGCTATGGTCTGCTTTAACGTGAAATTAATATTTTCGTGGAGTGCTAGAGCTATTACTGAACGTCTGTTTCTTTTTTCCTCTGTGTGTGTGTGTGTGTGTGCGTATGCTGCGTTAATGTTATTGTGTGGTGTAGTACTTGTAGGCCTTTTTGGTCTATCAGTTCGCAAGTGATTGCACTAGGACGTGTGCCACAGCCTAAGCATATAGCGCAGAGTTCTTTTTGTGGTTACTAGGTGTAACTGCAGGCAGACAACTTTGGTACTGTTAAGTTGACGATATACAATATATATTTTGTGGTTATGGGTGTACGTACGTTGATTGCTGTCTGTGTGCGCATACATATGGGCTTGTGTTTATTGCAAGCATGCTTGTGTGTCAAACCTTCATATCTGTTCGATTGTGTGTGGTTGATGAACGTCTGATGAAATGTATGGGCAGACACGCATTTACTGCGGTGCTGTCTTACAGTGGAAGCCTGAAACTGAGCGTGTTGCCCGCGTGGTGCCGTCCCACAGGTCGTCGTCCGTTGTGGAGCCACTGCCCAGGCCAAGTCGAGGCAGCGTGCGAGTTTCGGACCACGAAGAGTTGCCCCCTGCGCACAGGGCCTCCTTGAAGGAACCAAGTAGCCCACCGTCCTCGCCCAAGGTGGAATTCGCCCGCTGTGGCCGTTACTTCACATTTTAGACAGGCTGCTTCTTTGGTTGTGTATCTGAAAGTGCTAGCTTACGCTAAATGGCTGCTGAAAAAGCACTTGACGAGGAATTTAAAATCTAATGCTGGCTTTCAATGCCTCAATAGTGGACAGTTTCCACAGAGATGGGTGGGCAATCTAAAGTTTTGTGTGGAGGGTAGAAATGTGGTATGTTGGCTGAGCACAGGGCCAAAGTGAGAGCACTTGGTTTGTGGCTTAAACTTGAGGGCAATTTTTATAGCCTACACTGACTGCTGCACTGGTGCAGCTGGTGTAGCGTCATGTGCTTGGCCCCACCGTAACAGGCCTGCACTCAGTGTAGCCGGTGTAGGCTGAAACAAGTGGCCCCGTTGTGACTGGTTGCCCCGTCTTGGCTCACAGCAGGCGCAGGTGCCATCCCTGGATGAAGTGGTGCACTCGACAGTGTCGCCCATCCTGGACAGCATGGCCATGGGGGAAGGGCCCCTGGAGGCCACCAACAGAGACCCGCAGAGGTGAGTTGAACACTGCCTCCGCTCCTCCCTTCTCCAAGACCTGGTAGTGCTACCACTACCTAGGAGCACTTACGTTGCCACGCATTTTGGGCACAGCTGTGGTAGCACTCTTCACACGTTCTCTTGGGAAAATGAAATCAAATGCAAAAAACCTGGCATCACCTGAGTACATTTGAGAACATAAACGTGCTAGCAGAACATGCACTTCAAAGGGTGGACCACGGGTGGGTGAGACAAGTGTTGTTGTGGCTACCGAAAGGGCAACAAAAATGAATGATGACCTAAAAAAAATTTGCAAGTAAAAATACAATGGAAAAAACTTTTAAAAACATAGCGGGTAATGTATTATGCATGCTTTTGTTGGAAATTGGTTTGTGCCCAATCTAGGATGCCATATAGTTTGCTATATCAGAAGGAGTGGAGCAAGGGCTGTTTTTAATTCTCTGGCTGTTTTCGTAGAAAATGGGCAGATGATGCTGCAGGGTCCTTCTTTCGGGCAGACACAGCCATCATGCATGGTCAGTTATTGTACGCAGCCGTGTAGCGTAGAATGGGTGTGCTTTTCCTGAGCAGGGCTGTAGAGAGAACTTTCCCCTGCATGATTCATTCACAGCACTCTCTGAAAGCAAGTAGATTAGCAGAGAATAAACACTAGTAAGAAAACTGCATGTTGCTTCTCAGGTATGGCAAGCAGGTAATATGGACACTTATTTACAAGAAGCTATTTATAAACATACCTGCAAAAATCTGTGCATGAAAGTAAAAAAGAATTTCTGTTTGCAGTGAATGCGGAATGAAAGGGTTCTGTTCAAGTTGAAATGTTTTGCCCCCCCCCCCCCCCCCCTTTTTTTCTAACAAGCTGTTCACCCCCTTTCGGTAAGAAGTGCAGGCATGCCAGCATGTAAAACAATGCTGTTGTGACAGTAACTAGTTCCACATGCCAGGTGCAACGAACACCATTTGACACTCCTCAAGATGTTGGTTTTTTCTCACACAACAAAATATCACAAATACTTCCACCTGTCTGGACCAGAAACATTCTGCAAATGTACCTATGAGAAATAAATAAGTGAGAAATAAACCTAAAATGTTTATACGGGTGATGGAAGCCCATCTAAAAGAGGTGGTCAGTGGCCTCCTTGGTTGACTGTGTGAGCAGCGTGTCCTTGCGTAAAGGGCATTTTGGCTAGATTAGCACTTCCTGTCCATATACGTAGCTAGTCAAGCATTGCTCTACTTCGCAACTAAAAGTATGTGTTCGGCGACAGAAATTGTCCTCAGAGAGCATTTTATTGTGTGTCCCACTTAAAAGGGATAACAAAGCAGCTTGTCTATTCTTTTTAGACTCGCAGCCAAATTTTGCTTCCACTTATTGCATCCAGCGTGGCATTGGCACTGTCAGCACTCCATGCGAGGTTATAAAAAGGCAGACAGTTCATCAGCACAAGGAACTACCTTTGATAAGGCTTTCACACTAAACCCACTAGTCTGGATTACAACTCCAAGAGGGTATCCTCTCTTCTAAGGGTTCCAAGTAGGGGTGTGCGAATATTCGAAACTCTTGGATATTGAATCAAGTGATTGGATATTCAGGTTCACTTCAAATCGAATAGCATTATTGAAAAACTTCAAATATTTTCGAAGTATCTTGAAGTTCGAAGATGCAAAAGAACCAGTCATTTTTAAATGAGCTCTGAGGCATGTAATTATGCCTCATTGAAAACAAGAAATTCTTTGCTAATTGCACATGGAAAATGTAGTCTTTGCAATATGTTAGGTCTAATATGGCACCGGATGTATGGCACTTCGAGCGCTAGCGATGGACTGGCGCAAGCATTCACCAACTTCTTCCACTAGCAGTGAAAAGCTTTCCCACAATGCGCCAGGTGATGCGCAGCTAAAAAGCAAGAGGAAGGTGCTTTCTGGAGCGCTTTTATCTCCTTGGCATTAAACTGATTCTACCGTCTTGCTTCTCTTTTCACATTCCGATAACATGGTCATTTTTTCTCTAATGAAGACTAGCTGCACACTGATACCAGCTTCTTTTTTTCTTAAATTTGACTGTTTTCTTCTTTAGCTCCTAGTTATTGATATGAAGCTTGTTAACATGAAGGTGTTGAAACCACAGCTCTGGCAAAGCTAGTTTATCGACCGTACACGTTTATTATTGCTCACTTGCGCCAATTTTTCTTTTATTTTACACACTTCCCTTTTTTTTTTTTCTTCTTGCTTATGCGGTGATATAAGGCATGAAATGACTTTCGTGAAACTCATAGTTAAGTAGTCAGGTGGGCCTTAGGGGTTGAAAAATGGTCAAAAAATCGTTTTCTGAAAAATAGAATTTTCGGCATCCAGTGCAATTTTTCTATCAGTCTGCAAATTTTCTAATCAAAAGGCACAGTATTTTATTGTAAATAGCATTTTGAAGTGCGCTCTACAGCTCAGTTTGCACAGACGTTGATGGTAAAACGGCACTTTTCTTGCAGCAGGTACGACTATAATTGTTTTTCTTCTGATACTTAAATGTGTGCACCATACAATGTAGGAAACAAATTTTCAGGTGGAGGCTTTGGAAAATTGTTACTGTGTTCGATGAGCCATTTCTGGCCGAGCGTGGGAGAAAGGAAGTTCAGGGTCTTGTAAAACGACCAAAAATAGCTAATTGCAGATTTGAAATGAGCACAAAAAGCTCTATAATTCTGTGCAGTTTATTTAAAATTGGTTGGTAAATAAAAAAATAGCTCCAAGGCCCATCTGCCCCCTTAAGATTCTAGCGCATGCAGGGACATTCGGGGCGCAAGTTTTTTTCGAAAATAAGATTCATGCTTTGTAAGTACAGGGAAGTGGACCTATGAGAAAATGGTTGCTATAGCAAGGTGGGGATGATACTGCCATGCCATGAGGGTCTGTCTGAGGATTTATAAATTAAGCTGGTTTTTTATGCTGTGCATTGTCAAGTTTCTTGCCTAGAAGTGACAAGAATGTTCATGTAACTGCCATTTATGGGTTTTTTTTTTTTTCTTTGAAGGGAAGCACGTGGGTCTTTGGTACCGAAAAATTGCCCAAAAAATCATTTTTTTTAGGTATCACTTTTTTCTTGGTTTGCAGATTTTTCTCCGAAAATTTGGTACTTGAAACAGACCGGGTAGTACTTATAAATGCCATACAGACCGGATTTCAACAAAAAAATATCAATTTTTTCGTAATTCCCCACTTCACCATGAACGCTATCGCAGGAATAAGAAATTCTCTAAAGGTACATCTCAGCATGTAGTGCAGCTAGGAAGGTAATTTTTTTTGCAGACTAAAGCCAAATGTGTAAACCGTGCAATTATGGGAACAGATTTTTTATTTCATGTTTTCAATAATTAATTTGTGTTATTTATAATTGTTTGTTTAGTAGCAGGAGTACTTTAAACCTAGAAGTTAGAATTGATCTAAACAAAAAAAACTGCTTCCATCATTGCATTTTCCACAACCTCTAGTATCTATTCATGCCTTGCTGCTATTTTTTTGTTGAATCGTTTTCTGTTGTTCTCAGGAACAATCAAGAAAGATTTTAAATTACCTTGGAAACTAATAACCTTACATCAAAACTAATTGGATATTTGAAATCAGCTAGAACAACTGAACAAGCTCATGACGTTTCATCAAAATTGGCTGGGGAAAAAAAAAGCTTCTAATACCAGTGTGCCCCAGCTTATAACTGTAAGAATAAAGCTGGTCTGAAACTAAAAAACTATTAAACTTTATTATTACAGTTATGGTAATGAAAATTGGGGGCATATGTAGTTTCTTGTTCTAATTGTAGATCTATATTTTTTTTGTATAAAACAACTATTGCTGAATTTATTCAGATATTTAAATTTTGTGACAGCTTTAAAAAAAAATGCTGGAAAGATGCAGCTGAGCAAAATACCAGTAAACTGTGCTGCTCAAGCCAAGGAGTGCAACTAAGCTAATAGTGTTTGTGTTGGAGCCAAAGTTAGAATTTCAGCCTTGAAAAGTGGCAGTTACGATAGCTGTTTTTGTCCGTCAAGCCTAAATTTTAAGTGGTTGATACTTTTTTTCTAACACAAATAGAATGATGATGTTAGCATTATTACACTCCCTAATCATTGCTTGCCAGAACATTATTACTACAACGTTTGCGGTTGGAGTCACCAAGAGGTGAAAGTCGCGCCCATTTAAAGTGTAAGTAATCAATAAAGCTAAAAGCGGCGAGATATCTCGTATGTTTGTTGAATGCAGTAGAACATTTTTTGCAAACCCTCTTAGATGAGCACTTCTTCAGAAGATGTACGTTTCAGTTTTTTTATGAAAGTCACTAAATAATCCCTTCAGCTCAAAACTGTTTGAACAAAATCTTTAATCGCTTCTTCGTGTTCGCTTTAAAAGCAAGAATTGCTGTTCGCACACCCCTGGTTCCAAGTACTGTCTTTACTGGCAATCGGGCCAGTTAAGACGGTACGTGCCGTGGACAGCACGTGCCCTGTTCCCCGCACTGTCTCTGGCCGTCTTCTCTTTCTCGCAGGCAGTCCAAGCAGCAGGTGCTTAAAAAGGTATTTTGGCAGGTTTGGAAAAATCGTCGGCATGGCATCCCACGAAAGCGGAGGCTTCCCATGCTGCGGTAAACGCACCTCCCTGCCAATTAAAGTGCAGGCACAATCTCTCAGTACACGCTACGCTAGGCTGCTTTGAGGTGTGCGGCTCACAACCGTCTGGGTTGGTCGATTAGAGAGACCTGTCCATGTGGCCTGTCGGCTCTTTTTATCAAACCTTGCATCTTTCTTTGTCATCGGGGACTCTGAAAACTTCAAAGCGGATACAGTTTCGTGGGGTTTTTGGTACTGCCGTAGCCCATTTAGCAGCCAGGCAGACGCTATGGTGTTTTGATTACGGTTGAGTCAGTTTGTCTGGCCAGGGTCCATCGCAAACGGCAGTGGGCACATTCGACCTGTTACACTAACTCAGTGGTTCTCAAATGGGGTCTGCGGACCCCAGGGGGCATGCGAGAGCATTTCAGGGGTCCGCAACGCCTCCCTCAAAACTTTTTCCCCGACATTTTTTTTTCTTGATTTCGTTAGTACTTTCTTGCAATGCAAAAAGGTGGCTTCGCTGCATTACATGTGTGTTTATTTTCTTTCCGTAGCACATATTTTAACATCTGCTTTTTGCACATTACGCCAGCTATGAGAAGAAGAAAAAAACAGACCCACAAAAGGCAGCATACAGGTGTTTAGAAGACTTATAGATATAAGTACAAATTGTTTGACATTATGACACTGATCAACATATGCGCCATAGGGGGGTCTCCCATCACTTTTGCAAGCCCAAAAGAGGTTCCCGGGGCATTCATGGCTGAGAACCACTGCACTAACCTATTACGCAGTACACAAACTACGAATGAGCATTGAGGGGCCAAGACACCTTTTGCGCATTAAGAACTTTTTGCAAATCATGCATGCCTCCATCTTCAGTATGCTTGCAAGATTTGTGCAAGTGAACATGTTCAAAAGGAACCTAAAATAACCGGCAAATGTTGCCAAGTTCGTTTCGAAATCCCTGAGATCTGTGCACTGTGTCTGTGTGGTTACACCGGCATGCATGATGATGGCACTGGATATCACTCCAGTGAGATCTCGCCCATGACAGTATGGCACACTGTTTTGCCATATGCAGTCACCTTACCGTGCTGCTTGCCCTCTCGTCATGCCGCTTACCTATGTGCCTTCTCTGCTGATTTCCTCGTTTGGCCACGGTATCAACTGGTTCTGCATTTGCTGCTGCTTCTCTGCACCACACTGCCATCATGTGTGGCAATGCCACAGGAAGGGACATCGCTTGCTTGACTATCATCATATGCGGTTGTGTTGCCATGTGGGCTGTTAGAGATTTGTGTCAGCCCTCCCGTGACCATGATGAAAAGTTTTTGAGGCGGTAACGTTGCACTGTCCTGTCCTTGTGGTGGCCTTGATAGGGCCTCTTGTGCAACTGAGTAGGGGCAGGTGACGAGCAGGTTTATGTTGGTTGTGGGTACATGCACAGGGACCAGTCAATTACACTGTCATGTACAGCTGGTAAAACGCTTGTCTATAACAGCGATTTCAACTTCAACCAGGTACATCCGAAAACTGCCGAAACATACTCGTTCCAAACATGTCGGAGGCAAAAGCGAAGGGCTAAGACTTCAGAATTCCGCAGTAGTTTTATTCAAATCCCGCTCCGGCGGGGCAGGACAGGGCTGAGAGTACGAAAGCTGTGTTATAGACAAGCCTTTTACCGGCTGTACAGTAGTAAATATTGCTCGCTTTGCTTTGAAGCTAGCTTTTGCTATAAAGTTGGCTTTGCTGCTGTGCAGCTCTCTCTCTCTCTCTTTTTTTTTTTTTTGTTAAACAGTCATGCACAGAGTTGCAAAAATTCTCCTTCACGTAGACAGTGTTCACTGTTAAAAAATTTCAGCTCAGTGCCATCTTTGAAAGAGTGGGAAAGTTTGTGCCGAAACCCCCCAAGTGCGCCACATTCTTAGTTGAATAAACTTCATCCTGCATTTTTTTTTTTTTTTTTTTTTAGGTGTCCAGGCAAAGTTTACAGGATTCGTGTGGTTTAAATTGGTCAAATGCAGTTTTTGGTGCCAGTCGAGTCGACCTTCCTTGTTTTGTTTTTGTTGTGTATGGCACCGCTTGTGACAGCATACGGCAAAATTTTTTTCTTAACGTTTTGCTTTTGCTCTACTATTATCTTGCCTCTCTTCGATGCTGTTTTTAAACTCAGAAGTGTCTTTTTTATTTTGTTTTTGTCGTGCTTAGCTCTACTCGTGGCAGCACAAGACCTAGTCCATTTCTTTACTTTTTGTTTTAGTTATGATTTTACCTCAACTCTGTTTGACATCGTTCTTTAACTCAAATTTAATTATTTTCACAAAAAGCCAATTGCAGCTGAATTTTAATAAATAATAGGTGTGCTGTAATTTTTGTTTACATATTTCTGTTTTGCCTTAAATCTGCCCAGGGCTACCTGTGTGCTTGCATTATTGACACGTACAGGCCATGCCAACAGTGGTAGTAGGCTAAAAAGGGGCTGCCTATACATACCCGTCATCTGGCTTGCTAGTATGAAAGGCACTTAGCGAGGCATGTAGTGATTTGTCAAACCACAAAAGACTATGCAACACGAAAAGCACGGATGAAAAGCTGGTTCGAAAAGGTGAACCCTACGTTAGCTGCCAAAGAATGTACAGGTTGAAAAGTTCTTGCAAATTCTCAGTCGCAAGCCTGTGTTGATGAAATAGCGCGTTGCCAGTTCTGAACACCCTTCTGTTAGCATGTCAAGTTGTATGAGTCGTGTACACACGATTGGAGAGATGTGTGCGCTATTCCCAGGTGTACAAATGTGTGCGTTTGCGTGTCCTCTACGCAGGGAGGTGCTCGGGGACCCCGGAGCTGGGAAACTGCAGCTTACTCTCCGCTACAGTGCACAGAGGAGCCGCATGGTTGTCGTGGTTCACAGGGCAGTGTGAGTATGCCATTCTCATCGCAGAGCCTGCATGGGAGGCGACACCAGTCAATGAATACTGCAGAAGGGGAACATTGAGAGGCAACACGGCAGTGGCTGTTCAGCTTCAGGTTTATGTTGATCCTGTTCCACATGAACACCGAGGAAACATTAGCAGTACAGTGAGAAAACATGCAGCCCATAAAAATTAAAAAAAAAAAAGGGTGGTGGGGGAAGAATAGCAAGAGAGTAAGCCATTTGAAAGATATAGGACAAGCCTGTATGATTATCTCTGCTAGAAGTTGGAATCCTTTGTCAAAAAGGGGGCAGACGGCATGCTTACATACTAGTTGCCGCAAATCCTGGGAATTGTGCACGCTTTATTTTGTTCCTTTTCCAGGCTGTTGCAGCTGTTTGTTTTGTTGCACCTTGCTTTCTTTGGGACTTGATACGTAGCCTCAGTCTACTGTGGACCAAATTCAGAGGATGTGAAAGTAATTACCGTAAAGTTCCGAAAGAACGCCCACCCTAAGTATAGCAATGTCAAGTGATAAATACGGGGTGGGCGAACTTTCGGGCCAGGTGCGAGAATCTACAAAAAAGGGGCCACACCGCCAACCAAAACTGTGGAGATATCAAGAAAGAATATACAAGATTGGCAAATGTTCGGGGGAAGTGCGGAAAGGATAAATAAGTGACCACATCAACGCATGAATAGATAAATGGCATTTATTTTGTTCACTCATTGGCGCTAAAGCCATTGATTTTAGGGGGTGAGCGATGTTTGGGGTCTTTTGGTAAATTGAATATTTCACCCTTAAAGGAGAGTGGGCGCGGTTTCAGGACAGGGCGTCCTCTCGGAACTTTACGGTAAATGCTTATTTTATTCATTAATCTATCATTTTCTTTTTTTTTTCTTCTCTTATGCTGTGTACCCGGTTGTGTACCATCATCGGGCTGAATAAGAAGTCCTACCAGCTTTCACGTTTTCTGGAAATTGATGAAAACAGTCGACATGCAGGCGATTGTCAAGTCCTCGCACATACCTGCGCGTGCACCTGAAAAAGGAAGGCTTAGAAAGATTCGTGCGGATTCGTGAAACTTGGTAACTTATGTGTGCATGTGTTGCAATAACCAATGTTTATGTCACAGTACTTGCCTGCGGTGTGAAACGAAGGCTGAACACGACGTGATGCACTTGAAGCTGCTTTTTTTTATTGAGACAGGGACGCAACATGTGTGTGTCAAATTTCTCTGTGATGTGTGATCGTTGAGCGATTCCCCACTGTGCGTGTTTTCAGGAACTTGCCACACAAGGAAGGGGAAGACCTGCCTGACCCATACGTTAAGCTACAGCTGCTGCCAGATCGGAGCAAGGAGAACAAGCGCAAGACGCAAGTTTGCAGGAACACCTGCAACCCAGTTTTTGACGAATCGTGAGTGAATCCAGGCGCAACTACCCGGGTGCCAGGCTTCTTTTTTGCGAGTGTGAAAAAATGCGTTCAATTCAAAGACACTGCATTGAATACACCATCCACAAAGTTTGTACAGTGTGTTGAAATCCTTGCGTACCGCTTCAAAGGCTCTTGAAATATCTGAAGTCTTGGAGTTTGCATTCCCCAGCAAATTCTGTCGAAACTTGTTTGGATAATAATTAAAGCCAAGTGAGCTTTGCAAGGGACACTGCAGCTTGAATACCCTCGCACAGAACAGCATTGGGGGAGGAAAATTGCAGTGCTGCATCTGCCATTAAGAAGGAACAGTTCTTTTGAGGTTTGAAGCGCACTAGTCTTCATGGTGAGCTATGCCATTGTGTGGTCGCATTTTTTGTAGATTTTCTCAAGTCAGCATATGTGTACTTACCTAGCTTTCTGATATGCTTGCACTTCTGGTTGGATTGCAAATTCCTGTATTCCTGAATTGGATACAGGGAGCATCGATACTGGCAGTGCAGAGCACTTGTTGTACCAGGGCCAACGGTTTCTAAGAACACACACACACAAAAAAACGGCAACTTTTGTTTTTGCCCATGACAGATTACAGGAAAGTCCTTAAACATTCCTTTGGCACCTCAAAAATGCTTGAAGGGTTCCTAAAATTTTTTCCAGTCGTAAAGCCCGAAAAACGAGCTCGATTCAGGAGTGACACAGTCAAAATGGCGGCCTTAATCTCCGCCTCCTTCTGCCTTTTCTGCCTGCCTGCATGTCCAGGATGGAGTACGAGGCCCAGATGTCAGACCTGGAAGGCAGCACACTGCAAGTGCTGGTCAACTCCAAAAGCGGCTCCTCCATGTTCTCACGTGGCAAGACTCTGGGGCGGACCCAGGTCAGCCTGGCCAACCTGGACCTCGCCAAAGCACTCACGGACTGGTGCGTGCTTTGCTAGTGCCACTGTGCATTCAGTCCTCCCACCGCGCTTGGCACAGTATTTCTTCGGCGAAGCCTAGATGATGGTCAAGGGAGCAAGGGCCTCTTCAATGTTTTAACGCAGGAAACTTTGCAAGCCTGACCTTTCTTTGGGCTTTTGTAGGCAAAGCGCGAGGCAGACACAGGACGAGACAAGAGATAGGACGAGGACGAGCGTCTCATCTCTTATCTCGTCCTGTGTCTGCCTCGCGCTTTGCCTACAAGAATGCATCACCAACACGCCCAACTTTACACTTTCTTTGGGGCTGCATAACAGTCTTTTATTTCAACCCTTACCATTGCTTTACCAAGTGTCAACTCCGCTGCTCGAATTTGGGGGCCACTCTGCAAAGCTGTGCAACAGCATAAAATACCATCATCATTGAAATTTATTTTTCCATCGAAAGCCCCCTGTCGGGGATTGTTTTGAATGATGCTGCAACTAGGGGTGGTGATGTGTACATTTTGTTTAAGCTGCTCTACTTGTGCACATGTTTATGAAGCCCCTCTTACTGCATGCCAAATTGTTCTTTCCCATCGCATCTCTGGCAGGTATGAGCTGGAACCGGATGCCTGAGCTGCAAGTTTTCCAAATCGCAGCAATCCCAGTTTTGACCTCGGGATGTCGTCTGCAGCTTCCCCTGCACACTTGGAAGCTGTTGTGAAGGGAACTTTGCCATCCTCATTGCGTTTGTTCCTAACACCTTGTCATGTGACATGCTTGAATTTCTGCCAGGGTTTTTGAGCAGAGAAGTTTTCTGAATTTTTTTTTTTTTTGACTGAGAGAAGAGATAATGTGTGGCGTCTTGTGGGCACAGCTGGGCCTGCCAAGGAGTAGCACTCCGAAACTTGGTCTGCTTTGGAATGTGGGGACCTCTTTTAAGGGTAGACCCTGGTCTTTGAAGTAAAGTCGCCCCCCAAAAAATCACTTATTTGTACTATTTATTTATAATGCGCAAGTTTTAGAAAGAGCAACTCACCAAAAAGAGATTCGAGGGCACCTAAGCAAGGGCTTTGAATGCAGAAATATCGATGCGAAATTGAATGCACGTGAGCACTTTCTTCTACCCCGCATTCTTGAAGGGATTCGTCCTCTTGTGCTTGAGACGATCTACACGCGTGATCAGCTTGCTTTCGAATCTCGCTGCCTGTCTGTTCACTCACCTGGCTGCATTCTTTCGCTCCTTTACTTTATCTGTGGCGCGCTTGTGTGGATGGCTACCTTTTGCTACTGCCGAGTTTAGCACTTGCTGCGGAACGCGCCATGCTATTAAACGCTTTAAAGACGCTGCACACTCCAAGCTTAGGAGCTGTTTCTCTGGTACAGACACCAATGCCGGTGCTGCATTTTTCACTCCATGGGCCATTTAATGCTTGTGCAATAACATTGAAGTCTTTACCATAAATGTTTTTCCAGATGTAACACTCCAAAGTCCTCAAAATGAACGTTTTAGCCTACATTTTTAAATTTCTCTTGTTCTCGCAAAGCCAACTTTTTTTTTTTTATTGGGACCAACTGTCACTCACCGTATCATGGATATCACAGGTCAGATTTTCACAATGCTTGCTGAAGTTGAAAGTTTGTCAATTGGATGGAGAAACAGAGCTATAAAGGTAAAACACTTGCTTGTACAGGTATAAAATATTCTCTACTGTATTTCACTGAAGCGTTAATGTGTGACTACATGAAATTTCACACGGTCATATTGCAATGGGAAAGCTAAAATTGCAGCTGTAAAATAGTTTCTTTCTCTGATACTTGTAAAACATGGACGTGTAAAGTGAGCCAGAAAGCCAGGGTTAATAAAACATTTGGAAAGGATGGTGTATCGTGCCATATTACACAACTTCAAACTTGCACTGCATTGACAAAAACTGATTGCATGTTTGTTCTCAGGGAAAATGTCAAGTGCATGGGTCAAAAGATTGCGAAAAAACTGGCTCCAATCCACGCTGTGGAGGTAACGGTTGGACTGTGAAGCTGTAAATGACACCCACAACGATTGCCCGTGCGGCGTAACTTGAATTCACACGTTGCATCCGCTCGCTGCTACCACCCATCACGCTCTTCGCCTCCCTGTCACACTCCACTCTTGATGAATTGAACAAAGGTTTGTCCAATGCAATTCGAATTTCCCACCTTCGCAGTGCTTGCGCACCCCCTGCCTGAACAGCGCGAGCGGGAGTTGTGTTCTTTTTTTGCTTGCTTTAATGTCGCACGTGCCGGCACCTTACTGCGCAGTTTGGAACGCGGCGTTTCTTGCGACCACTTTTAGTGTCTTTCGAATGGTGAGGAGGAGGGCGACACCGTGTCTGTGGCGTCATCTCTCTCACGCCTTCCTCTCAATCTTGTTTCATGCGTCGCCGCCAAAGAGCGCCCTCCCCCTCCCTAGATGCTGAATCCAAACAACCCCCAGTCTCCTCATTCTCCACGTCTGGGCATAGCTTAGTCGGCAAGGCGACGGGCTCTCGCTCCACTTCTCTACCCGGGCCCTGGTTCGATCCCTGGTGGAGCCAGCAATTTATTTGTAGAATGTAGCCAGTAGTAGCCTGGGATACATTTTTCCGTAGCCAGTAGTAGCCTGAGAGTTTTCTGCTGATGCGGACATGAAAATTTCCTTGACTGGTTAAAGGTATAGTGCTTCGCAGTAAAAAAAGACCAGGGTCTGTCCTTAATACCTCGGAAATTATTGTTGAAGATCAGATAATAACAGCTATACGCATCTGGTGCTTAGAGCTCAATTCTTCATGTAAGAATTGTTGATTCTGCAACCTTTATGCAACCTTCATGCATATGTGGGCAATGGCTCCCACCGAATCAGGTGGTTATGCCTGTCGGAATTGTGCGCCCTGTTTTTGTAACTTCGAAAAGAGAACACACGACATTTATGTGGGTGCCTTTTTGTGGTTTTTGTTGTCACTGTTTACTGTTTTTATCCCCTGGTGGCGTGTTTTTAAAAAGCTTTGTATATTGTGAGATTTGAATGCTGGTTGCAATCACCTGAATGCATATATTTTTAATTGCCCAGCTACTTAGGAATACGTCTGGAAATGGTTTATCTGTAATTATGATGGTAGTTAGAAACGCTGAAATTTCATTTTTGAAGTGAGCCTTACATTGATTGCACTGCGCTGCGCAGTGTTGGTTCTGGCCTTTTTGGTTTTTCTTTTTTTCCTTGTACTTAAAACTATGGATGTTAGAACTATGGTTGGGAACGTAGTTTTTATACGTTTACAAAAACATCTATACATTTACAACGTAACTACAAAAAAGTCAGAGTTGCAAACTCACACTGGAGTTGCAGAAAAAAATTAATGCATTCCACGTGTTTGAAGCTCGTTTTGTCTTGTGCGCATTGTTTTTCTTATAGCCTCCCTTTAGTATCATGCTTGTTAAACAGTCTCGCAGTTCAACAAGCTGCTTGGTGAAATTGAACGCACATCTCTGCCAAAATTTTTAATTTGAAAATGTCTTGCTTGTGGAGCATTGATGAGGTGCTGCCATAGCGCCACACCACAGCGTTTGTTGTACAGTGTACTACACGGCAACCTCAAACAAGTGTGCACATTTGCAAAACGGTGATTTGCTGAACTGAAGTGCTCTGTTGCTGTGTTTTTGCGAAGAAAATTTAGATGTTGTCACCTGTACACCGCAACAACACGTGTAAACTGAAGCCAGCAGTTTTTATTACTTTGTGCAGTGAGCTTTTGTGCTTTATTTGCTGAATGCACTGCTGACGCACGACCCTCTTTTTTATTTTGCTTTTTAAAAAACCTGCCTTTGCCGTTTTTCTTTGCGTGCAAATGTTTGTTTTTCTAGTCATTTATTTACATTTTCATCCTCATGTTGATGTGGTGCTTGCTTTTTTACTAATGGAGCCTGCTTGCAGCTGGTGTGTACAGCACGTAACAAAATGGAGTTTATTTTTAACCATGTTACCGAAACATCTGCTTTTGCTCACCTAAAAGAAACTGCCTTCTTGTATTCTTGCTGTTTTTGTTTTTCCCGAAAAGAGAGCGCCTATGTGTTGCCACAGCCTAGGGATTGGCTCTGAACACTCATCGCCCTATTCTCATGATTAAGAACTGTTCTAAAAGAGTGGAAGGTGTGTTTGCCACACAGGTAAAAAGGAATTGAAAAATTCGTTTGTTTTGTTAACCCTTTTCTTGACTGAGAAATTCTTTGCTCAAATACAATCACACCTTGGGTAGATTCTTCAAATTTTATTCTAAATGTAAGAAAAACAATTTTGCTGCCTGTCGAATATTTTTCCTTTTTTACGCCGTGAGTCCATGTTCACAATGTGGGCACAATCCACCCAGAAATTCGCGCATCTGTAAGGTCCCTAAAAGGATGTGCTCATCACTCCCTGGTCGACAAAAGAGAAGTGGCACCTTCTAGGAAACGAGCTTACCACCACTATTCACTATTTTTTTTCCTGTGAGATGGCCACATACACTGTGCTTGATAAAAAAAAAAAAGTTGTTTGCTGTGAATCGCACTTTTTCATCCGACAAGACAGCCGTCTGCTAAGCTAAAGGACTCAGGTTTCATTCTGGCCATGGTGGATGCTTTCCTGATGGAGGCGAAAAGCGAAATGCCCGTTTTTGGAGATTTTGGCACACGTTGAAGATCCCCTGGT
Organism: Haemaphysalis longicornis; assembly: GCF_048455015.1. Lineage (NCBI taxonomy): Eukaryota > Metazoa > Arthropoda > Arachnida > Ixodida > Ixodidae > Haemaphysalis > Haemaphysalis longicornis. Next base: position 41,856,265 of record NW_027526361.1, on the reverse strand, counting down.
GGTCATAGTCCAGGTGTTGTTTCGGCGCGTTAAACGCCCCCCAATCGACAAGACAGCCGCGCCTCTGTAGACGTGCTCTCCTGGCATGGTCATCTTGGTGGCACATCCACAGACACACACCCCATTCAGTGGGTCAATATTGCGCACACCTTCAGTAGGTCTCCCGCCTCATGTGAATGATCTATGGGCTGCAGACATCTTGTGAGAACTTTGTGAGAACCTTTCAAAACCTGTGATGTGACTGATGGTACAATGACTGTCTTGGCAGAGCGCTCCGATTTTTCTGTCCTGGAATTGATTAAACGGTGTTAATGTGTGCATGTGCTGTGGCAGTCGTCAACCGAGAGTGTCACAAATGTAATGTCCCATGTCTACCCTCGTAGCCTAGTGCAGTCCACGCCTGTAACACGCATCGTTAACATTAGAGTAGATGACCTTGTAGACATCATGTGCTTTCCTGAAGCTGGTTGTGTATTGTGTTTTGTAGTGTTATGACAGTCTTTGCTTTGAGCCATGCCACGCTCCTATACAAATGTAGGTACTGCCACAGCTAAATATTTGCTGCCTCGTCAGTTTTAAATGGGTGGACTATTTTATGCACTTACACCTGAAATGCACAGTCTGTTAACGTTTGGGAGTGACGCGGGAACCTAGTTCTGCTGTAGGTTTGCGGTGTGCATGCACTTTTAGAAAGACGCCCCCAGGAATAACAGGCGAATGAGCTTTTTGAGGCCGTGGTTACGTATGCGTAGTTGCACAAGAAGTCGCACAACACGCACTATAATCGCAGGTGTTGTGAAGTGTCCCAAAATGTTTGCCAAGTGGAATGGCGCTGGAGTGATGGGATGCTTTCCTCGAGCTTTTTGTCTAATCTTTGAACTACAAGTTGTGAACTGGTGTCTACGTACGTCACGTGCAAAGCGCATGCTTGTTGCAGCTGCTCTAACTTCCTGATGTTGTTTTGCCGTCTTTCTAACAGTTTAACCTGCGGATCAATTCAGAATGCACCCAGATCTGAAAGCCACGAAAGAAACCTTTTGATGGTGCTCTTCGGTGCTTTAGTTGTCAAAAACAAATCAGCCAGGTTTCCTATGTATTGCCTGATGTTATTTTGCTGGTTTTACTGCAAATGTTAGAAATAATGCAGTGTTGTACGCACTGCTCTAGAAAAAGCTGCAGTAAATCCCACGTACAGTGCAGCGACGCACATTTTATGAAACTTGAAAAATTTAGGTACCCACAATTCAGTCACCCTGCATAACACTTCTGGTGCTTCTGAATTTTTCCATTGTTGTGGACCTAATTGTTTGAAGTGTAAGTGTATACACTAACCAAAGTGCGTTTTAAATGTTGATGTTTTCAGAGTTTTAACTATGTTTTGGGCCTATATGCCCCTTTTGTGCCATACCAGTTGCCTGAGTGGGCTGCAAGTTTCTGCAGCCTACGCAAACAAAGCCTGTCTGTTTTAACGTTGTTTCCTCCCATTGCCACAGGTTACAAAGCTAGAATGCCATTGTTATGCTGCTTGCATGCAGCGAGAGAGTAGCCACATTTAGCATAGAAAAACGAAGAAGGAAAAGCTGTTGCACAATCACGACAAGGGAATTTTAGCAGCCAAGTTTGGGAATGGCTGAGCACCAACCATTGTTGCTACTGCAGCTTTCTTTTTTTTTTGTCGCAAACATTGCGCATGCCAGATTCTTTTTCGATCAGCCTTTACTTGTACTTCTGCCTCAGGGCTTTCCAATAAAGACAGGATTATGAAATTTCTCCCTCATCATTTTTCATTCAGCTCATGTTAGGAGTGTACATGTAACATGTCTGGACACATTCAGTCGAAAAAAAGAGCAGTCGGACTTTCCCTTACACAGCTGTCAAGCACATGGACTGCAAAAACACCTTCCAAGTGAGCCAGCAAGCATTCACGAAGCTGACACTCAAGTGAGTGGTTGCCCAGATTGTCATCGAGGCAACACTGCAATGTAATATTCAAAGCACACTGAAGCAGCTAGTCTCAAGCACACTTGATGATGCCACTTGGCTGATATGGCAAGGTTGATGCTTGGCCATATCAGCCTTGATGCTAGGGTGTATCTGCAGGCAGTGTCTGCTGCACATGGAGCATAGTAGTTTGCGTAAATGTTGATGTGCAGCAGAGGGAGGGTGCGTTGGCAGGTGATAGCATGGTGCTAAGTCTAACTTCATGCTCTGATGTGAGCTGTTAACCACTACCTGCAACTCAAGACATTGTAAGGCTCAACTTCATAATTATAATTACCTGACGTCAAGCCTGAACATATCTCATTAGACTAGAAAAAGTACTCGTACATCAAACTGTGGGTGCCAATTGATGCGAGACATCAAAGCTAAACATTAGGCCTAGCTGGCACACAGCCAGAACTCAAGACATTGTAAGGCTCAACTTCATAATTATAATTACCTGACGTCAAGCCTGAACATATCTCATTAGACTAGAAAAAGTACTCGTACATCAAACTCTGGGTGCCAATTGATGCGAGACCTCAAAGCTAAACATTAGGCCTAGCTGGCCCACAGCCAGAACTCAAGACATTGTAAGGCTCAACTTCATAATTCTAATTACCTGACGTCAAGCATGAACATATCTCATTAGACTAGAAAAAGTACTCGTACATCAAACTGTGGGTGCCAATTGATGCGAGACCTCAAAGGTAAACATTAGGCCTAGCTGGCACACAGCCAGCAGTTGATGTCTGTTAGTCTAGCGAAGTGGTACACACCCACAGGATGACACCTACTGGCAGCAGTGGTGTACTGGAACAAGTTTTATAAGCTTCGTGTATGCTGGTTTATCACCAAGCAATCAACGAATCAGTTGGAGTACAAGCACACGGTGTTGGGGGTTGGGGCTAGGGTTGACCACAAAAAATATCTGTGACATACTCCGAATCTTATGTGGATGTACTTTTTTTTCCCGTTGCACCTGCCTACTCTCCATAGCAAACAAGCAGTGCTCTCCCCTCTCTGCCTTTGAAATATGTGGAAAAGCATTCCATTGAAGCAGTTGAGGCAAACGCTAGAAACCGTGGTGAATTATTTTACCTCCTGCAGTACTTGACGATTGTCTCGCCGTTGGAGCAAAGTAAGTGTATTGGGCATTGTGGGTGTAATTCCCCCTTCACGAACACTGGGTGTAGGTTCGACGTCTGGTTTATCTTGAATTGGGTTTGGTGCCACAGAAGCATGTCCTGCCTTAATACATAAAAAAAGCAAGACGGGGAGCCAGGATTTCTTTACTTGTCTGTGCACTGAGGCAGTACAGGGGAGTGCATGTTGCATACAGCGTATCCCACGTATAGCGAACCTGGTTTTAACAAAATCCCGACTGCAAAGAGCAAATCTTCGTTTCCTGTTGCTATTTGTGTATGTATATTTTATGTTCAGATATAGTTAAAAACGAATTTAACGAACCGATTCCTGTTTCCCGATGTGTTCGTTATAAGCAGGCTGTAGTGAAAAGGAATTTTTCTTATTGAAACAGCCTTGAGCATGCAAATTATCGAGCCAGAAAAGTTCTGGAAGGCAGATTTTTCAAATGTGGAGACTTAAAATGGACTGCCAAGCATGCCACGCTTCCAATATCGGCAAAGGTGTCTGCCTAATTCAAGCAGGAACATACCAGGTGCTCGAGATATTTGAGAACGCTATTCCTTATCGCCATACACACCAGCAGCCTCGTCATATATATCTACACATACAGCTTCTTGTTCGTCGACTCCTTATAAATCTTACCGCGCAGTTTGTTCAAAGATGGCAGTGTACAAGCTGAAGCAGGAAATGAAACGCCATGCAGACCTCATCGCACTGGCCGCGCACCACAGCGACTCTGAACGTAGCGAAGTTTGTCTTTCACAGTGTGCAGATTGAGCTGATGTGTTGTGGTGACGTGGCATCTGTGAAGAAAGGGAAAAAGCCCAGTCTGCAGTCAAGACGTCGTCAGAACCCCTGATTTTCTCTGGCGGCTGCAAGTCGTCGTGAGGGACAACCAAGGGAAGTTAAATGCGGGCCATTGCAAAGGAACTCTATGTCGCAGAGTCGACTGTCGGGCTGGCTGTGCACAAGGACTTGACGTACCATTCCTCTGTCATAAAGAGGGGTCAATTCATGTCTGATAAAACTCAGGAGAATGGTCTGCTCTGGGGCGGTATTCTCAAGTTTTGTCCCTTTTGCGTCCCTTTCAAAAGTGTCCCTTTTGGCGAGCCCTGATTGGCTAAAAGCAAACAACCGGAAGTGACGTAACGCAAGCGCAACAAACCTACTGCCAACGCTCACTGCTTAACCGGAAGTACGTCACGATGAAAGGGACTCAAAAGGGACGTTTTCAAAAGGAACAGTTGCGAGAATACCGCCCCTGGTCCAAGCGCTTGCTGAACAAGCTGAAAGGACCTGGGGAGCCTGAAATGCTGTTATTTTTTTATTTTTTCAGATGAAAAAAACTGACCAAACCAAAAAGTTAACCGCCGTAGTGACAGGTGGCTTTGAACAAGCACTAGTGATGTGCCTGCAGTGATGCGCACAAAACTTCCATTGTCTGTCTGTGATGGTGTCATCCATCTTCAGCAGAAAGGGTGACGTCATCCGCTCAGACCCCACGTTAATACTGCCTTGTACGTGGATTGTGCTTGCCAACGTTGTAAACCCATAGATAGTGAGTGTTCGAAAAGAAGACCTTATGTCTTTCAGCAAGATTGGGCTTCTTCCTACACCACTTGCATCACCCAAGAGTGGCTGGCTGACAACTTCTACGACCACGTCACTTCCAACTTGTGGCCTCCGAATTCTCCTGTCTGGAGCATCGTTGACAGAGAGGCCAACAAAGAGCCGCATATTACAAAAGACTCGCTGAAGGTCGCCATTGCTCACTCAATGGCCAACATCTCCAAGGAGCACCTGATTCGTGCATGCAGCCGTTTCCGAAGCTGCATCAAATCGCTTATTGCTGCCGATGGCGGTTTCATCAAGTAGTTACTGAATTAAACCACAAGAGAAATATTTCGCAAAGTTTGGTACAAATGTCTGATTATGCTGGAGATATTCTGTTGTGCACAAAGCCAACATTCTGTTCTCAAATACCTTGTGCACTGGTGCACTACGGGTGAAATGAATGGTGTTGCTACAATAGTGTCTGCTTTTACATCACTTCGTTACAAGTGAAACAGCCAATTTATGTTAAGCAGAATCGGAGAAAAGCAGACCACTTAAAAAGATGTTGCCCTAAACAGAGTACTTTGATTCAAGTCCATAACTGTTTGGTGGTTGTAAAGGGGGCATGGAGACAAAACACAAGTTCGGTTCATTAAAATAATTGCTTGGTCTCTGTAAAAATGACACCAGTCTTGGAACAAGCTTCAAACACTTAATCTAGATATTAAGGAAAACAGATGAAGCACGGGTAACTCACCAGCCAATTTCTCGCACAGCCCTTATGGCATCACAGGCATGATTGGTGGCCGTGACAAAAGCCACCGCTAAGAAACGTGACTGTGCTGTTATTCTGCTTCTGGTTCTGTCTCGTTGTGTCACCTGAATGCTGACAGGTTTAGACGGATAACTGTTTTTAGTTTTAGCCCTACTGCATTACTGCTAAAATTGTGCAACATGAAATTTTAAAGTTTGTAATTATTTTTAGGATCTGTTTTGGTGCAAGCAATGTCCTTGGGGGCCGAAATGCGAGTTAAAAATCATGAAAAGGCACTAAAAACAACAAGCAGCAAGGAAGAACAACAACAGAGATGCTCTAATAAACAATGTTATACTTTGCCTTCAGGGAGTTCTTAACCCTTAACGGTAACTTTTGCACACTCGATACGGGGACACAGAAAAAGATGACACGAAGACAAGCGCAGTATCATCTTTCCTGTCATCTTTTTCCGTGTCCCTGTATCGAGTGCGCAAAAGTTACCGTTAAGATGTCAAACCAACTATCCCGCCTATCCGTGTTATTACAGTTCTTAACCCCTCTGAGTAATTTTTTTCTGGGATATCTTGCTTCAAGGTGGACATAGGCTCTGACCCTTCCAAGAGGTCTCTTGGTGTGCACTTTTGGCGACACTATTGCTTAGTGGCAAATCTAGAGGGTGTGTGGTGCATGGCCAGTTGCTAGATACTTTGAAGCACGGGCAAAGGGGGGCAAAGACGAGGACGCAGGTTCAATTCCCGGCCGTGGCGGCCGCTTTCCTGATGGAGGCGAAAAGTAAAAATGCCCGTGTATTCGAGATTTCAGCGCACGTTAAAGATCCCCTAGTGGTCAAAATTAATCCGTAGCCCTCCACTGCAGCACACCTCGTCGCCTGCATTGCGTCGGCATGTTTTAAACCCCACAATCAATCAATCAAAGGGGGGGCAAAGGAGGGCATGACACATACTGTAGGTTTAGCAGCACTATGACAGGTGTTAACCTGAAAGTAGCACTACAGCACAAGTTTACAATCCTGAAAATAAAGCATTTTTAAATGCACGCTCGTAGGTAGAGTACAGACATTTTGGGCAACGCATTAGTACAAGTGGTGAGGAGATCATCCAGTGTGGCTTGTTGCATTAATATTTGGCAAATTCTAGCGATCGCCTCCGAACGTAACAGTACCACAACTGCATTATGTACTATCCCCACCCCCCTCCAAGTTCACCAAGGGGCCACTTTGGACCAGTCTCCACTCGCTTAATAGGTTGGAAGACCCCTTTCCCATTTAAAGCACCCATATATTCACAGATGCCAGCATCTTTACATTACACTTCTGGCAATTCGATTTTACTGCTAAAGTAAAATTTTCTAACCAGATATAATCAATTTTCTATAAAGAACTGGCTTTGGATATCAAACACTTAATATGGATAGGTATTGCATATTTCAGCATGTGCAACCTTTGCAAGCATAGGTGCTTTTGATATTTAACAAGTGCAAGCAAAAAAAAATAGTCTAGAACGCTAACCTGTTTCCACATTTACAATGAGTTACTCTCGGCTTTTTGCTGACTTTCGCGTTCAACAGTTTTCTACATGTCTAGCAGTTGATGCAAGCATATTTATAGTAGACCTGAATATTCGAATATACAGGACATACATTTCCCAAATTGAGTACAGATATACAAGTACCTTTAAATTATTTGAAATTTTATTTTTTCACATTCCAAAAAAAAAAAAAACAAGTTCAGGTTTTGGCTATAATTTTGCACCTAATGTAAACAAATGTAAGCAGCCTTGCCAGGGTTGAATCGAGTTCACTGCATTGAACTGATTTTAGGAGCTCTGCCTGTGTGTTTGAACGATCAAATTGCCACATTTGAAAAAAAAAAAAAAAGGTGGAGCTTGACTGCAGCGCCAAATGTAAACGTTATTTCGCATTTGGCATTGCGTGCTATCAACAATGTCTAGTTTCCACCGAGCTCTCGAGGTCCTTCACGCACTCGGTGCTGTGACGCAGACATCATTTGAGGTTGGTAGGGGACACAACACAATTTTGTCCCACAAGCAATTTTTTTATTATTTTTGAGGACAGAGGGAATGTCAAAGGGGCAGCACTGGTAAGGAAGCCTGCAGAGGTTTACAAGCCTGAAAATAGAGCATTTTTACATGTGCGCTTATAAGTAGAGTACAGACAAATCCTGGCAGCACATTCTTACAAGTCGTAAGAAGATCATCCAATATAGCTTGTTGCACTAAGGTTCCTGAAAATGTGCATTTCCAAGTTTGCTTGCGAGAAAAAAATATATTGCATCACGGCACTGGAAGTTTTATTAGGAGCACATCAAAAGCAAAATCCTGATTCGGCCCAAGAAAAAGAACCAAGCTATATGCACAGTCACAGTGCCCGGACCTATTCAGGTTCAGGAAACTGACTTGCTCTCTTTACAGTGTGAAGTCTGCCACCATTAAAGTTTACAACCAGCCAATCTCCCATTGTTGCTAGCAATAATTACACATTATACCAGAAATGGGGAAAATGCAGGGAAAGGTGTCAAAACACAATTGTTTATTTTGTTTCACGGACTAGAGGTATTACAGAATGTATCAACAAAACTGACATCGTGTAACTAAAGGAAAGGGAAAGAAACAAACAACAACAAAAAAACAGGGAGAAGGTGAACGTAGTTTGAAGCAGTTTTAACCTTTGTTCATAGGGTCCAACACTGTCTTCAATTTTCTCACCCAGGTTGTCTACCTTCCTAATGTCCTGGCACTCTACGTATCTAGCGCCTTTTTATCTACAAGAAACTCGAGCAGTGCAGCATGCACCATTCTGCTACACCGAATAAGCAATAACCTGCATGAAGACAAACAAAATGAAGGCACACACAACGCAGACAAGCTCTTTTTTTTTTTGTCTAAACCTTTACAGTTCTTCCAACCATCAGTGCCCATGCCCGTGTCTTCCACAACTGTGCATCCCAATGTCGATGGAGCGGTGCTCCCATAAGTACTCTCCAAACTGGTAAATTCTGCATACTCGGTTTCCACATACCTTTCTCGCACATTTCTGTGTTGGCCATAGAATCCTCCCCCACTTCCAAAAACGCTTGTTAAGCCTAGCTCCCTGCGGGTGATCACTGGTCCCCAACTACAATCGAGTGAACACGGAAAAAGAAGAGAAAAGGCGAACACATTGTTGCCCCAACAAGCGCCCACTGCCTAGGCCCGTCGTTCCCGACAGCAGGATCATTCATTGCACAGTCCACACACCCCTCCCAGTTGAACTGCGGTGGCCTACCCGTCCGGCTGTGCACAGGTGTCGATACAGTCTGTGACGGAAGAGGTGGGACAGTGAGTGGGGCAACCGGGTTCTTCGTGAGAGGGGAGCAGGGAGTGCCACTTTCTCCTCGTCCCTCGTGCCTAGGGAGATCTAGGGAAGTCCAGGCGTGACAGCGAACCCTAGGCGCTTGGCCACCTCGCCCTGAGCGGCTGCGGCATCCCGCAAGGCCAGCAGGTGGGCCAGCTCAGCCTCGGTCTGGGCGAGGACTATGGCCTTCTCGAAGAGCTCCAGGCCTTCCTTCAGGTAGCCCCTGCAGGCAGGCAGTCGACACATCACCGTCAGCTCGTCAATGTACACTCCAGAGCACCATTATTGTCCCTCCAATTCATTTTAAGTGCAGAGCAGTTTAGGGGCTCGCCTTGTCGTCCCACCTCGCTCGCTGTACCCAAGTAGAGCCACACGGCGTTTCGTCGTAGCGGCTGTCGTCGCAGCGTAACCCAGAGGCTTCGAAAGCCAAGTGGTTTATATAGTCGTAAGCGTTCAAAATTCGCAAACGTTTTTAACTCCCTTTTCCTGTAATCTGAACTAGGATGTTTTGCAGATGAGCGAGTTCCCCATTCCGTGACACTGTCTTCCTACGCTGAAGTGTTCCACTTGTCACCTTCCTTTCCATTGCTTTTTGGATTGACTGAAGTTTCCTTGTAAGGCCCTCAGCGATACCTGAAGTTTCCGTCTTATAAGTTATCGCAGGTATTATGCATTGGTCGTGCCTTCACAAAGGGTTGTGCTATCACTAGACTAAAAGCACCTTCAGAATAAATTTGACTGGGCTCACATGTGCATAAAGCTGCAGTTGCTTTGTACTGCAAACACGACACTTCGAACTATATGCAGAACTTGTAGCAGAGATTCGAACACTTCTGTTTTGTGCTGGGTATTACGAGTCACATGTCAACCGATGACATTCACAACCATACAAAACCCTAGATTCATTCCAACACTGCATGTCTAGGCCACCACTTGGAACCATTATTGAGTCTGAACACGCTCACAGCAGACTGAAATGCTGCCTCGCACTTTGTAGTGCAGCACACTAGCTTTGTAACCGACTAGCCAAGCTATTCAATGCAGTACTTCCAAGCAGGCAAAATACAAGTTTGTTTGATTCCAAAGATTTGGTGTTTTCTGGTACCCTCAGCACTTGTCCGACAGTAAAGGTGCTTTATTCACTGAGAAACTAAACATTATAACAAAATTTCAATTCTTCCGCTAAATCGTGAGCTTTGTGATGTCAGCGATGATACATCCATGGCAGGTACTTTAAACTAAAGATAGTCCGCTGACCAGGGCCGCTACCGTCTCACAGACGGCCATTTGATTTATCGTATTTATCACCCGCTTTTATAGATGCTGCTGCAATACCGCTGAAGTGCCAGTGTTCGCACTTTGCTTCTGGTTGGACTTCTATACCTGCCGTATTTTTATTAGGGTTGATACTAATCGTTTCCTAAAACATAAGCTGTGACTCGGACAAACATGGTCATGTAAGTGACCGTGCCGCTTATGTCAGTTGGGCAGTGTTGTGTCAGAGAAGTCCAACGCGTCCAACGGCTGTGCAATGCAGTGTCAGCCGGCAAAGTGCCACACTAACTGCTTCGATGTTTATGTGCTCATTTGAAACTTCAATTGTTCACCCCACCATTCTTACTGCTATAAATAGAACATGCCTCAAATTTAAACACAAATAGCTCGTTCTGCAACCTTATAATCCCTGTTCAATATGCGCTTGCTCTTGCCAGCCTCAGCCAATCAAACAGCTGTGCATATTACGGCATAGGTTCTAGTGCGGGAAACGAGCTAGTGGGTCATATGGCCATTCTCTTTGTTCCTAATTATATTAGGTTATTTGAGTGAAGTTCGCGTTAAAAGCGGTGTCAGTGTTATTCTAACAGGCAATCTCTCGAATGAAAGAAACTTGCATTTTTTTCTGCATGGCCCCTTTGAGGTCCGCTGTGACCATCTTAAAGATGACCAGGTGGCCCATCCTTGCAAGAGATCGCTATGCTGCGTGTGCCTCTGAGTGCTCACCTCTGGACTTGAATGGAGCCAAGTGTCTCGTAGGCAAACTGGCACTTGTCGTCCATCTTGATGGCTTTGTTCATGTACTCCACTGCCTTCTCGAAGTCCTGCTTCCACTGCAGCTGTAGAATGCTGAAGGTGAAAGTGGCACGAGTCTTTTAGCAAGAGCACCTCCATATGATGAATTGTTTGCATAATACTATAGACAGTTTCAACAATACATCAACAAAGCGAAATACAAGTACTCATGCGATCACAGTAAAGAGTAAGAAATGCACATAAACAGCGGAGTTTACACTGCCTTGTGAAGTTCTGAAATCTGAACTTAGCACCACTTTTCTATGTCTCGGCTATAGCTCTGTCTGATCTACTTGGTTAGGCAGGCAGGGGAAAAAAAACTACAATTGTGAGGAGGGTTGCATCTACAACAAGTCCATACCCAAGGTGGACGAAGACATTGGGGTCCGTAGGGTCCGCAGCTTCGGCCTTGCGGAAGTACTCCTCGGCCTTTTCAAATTCTTGCGTCTCTGAGAGAAGCTGTGCATGCGGGATAAAATAACGAACAAACACATCAGACACAGATGAGCGCAGCAGTACACTAAGTCACTAAAACATGGACAGCAGCCTCCGACACTCAGACATGCATCTTAAAAAAATAATAATAATTCGATCCTTGACCTGAATCAGCATTTAATCGGAACCACAGAAAAAAGCCACCACATCTGATGAAGGTGTGCTCACAAATATAACACACTCAGTGACAAAGTTACCAAACTTTCTTGATTCGAAACACCTTCCCCCACTTTGGCTGAAGACAAGACAATGTTAAAAAAAAAAGAGAGAAATCTCTCTAGAGAGTTACAGCAACCTGTTACAGTAATTCAAGCGCAGCGACAGCTATCAAGCCACTCTGGCAACCCATCCAAACCTCATCAATTCATTCGTTTTCGGTTGTTAATTTTCGGGTTTTATATTTTATTAGAATCGGGGGGGCGGGGGGGGGGGGGGGTAAAAATTGCGTGCTATTTTTTAAACTAATAATCGGGGAGAAATCAAGTTTTTTTTATAAAACCATTCAGAAATTCGGATTTTTTTGGGTTAAATCTACAGATATAATACACTAAGTTTTGTTTCTATCAGAAGGTATCATGAGCTTCTTAATTTTAATGCGTTAAAATTGGTGTTTGTTGCAAGCTGGTAATCGGGGAGACATTAGGGTTTTCTAGCAAATACTCTCCAAAATTTGGTGTTTCTTTGGAAATGAATCAGTAATGATGACAGTACACAGCATTGATAACTTCAAAGAACTTTATAAAACATTTTATTCACAAAAAGATGGTCATTAATTTTTAGATATACTTCTATTATCTGCATGCGCAACATGTCGGTCTTCATTCGAGCCCTGTCCGATCGTTGAATGTAGTATCTCAGCCGGGAGAGTGTTCTTTCGACATCACAGCTTCCGTTAGCTAGGCACAACAATGTCAACGTTTCCCAGCCTGGGGCAACGAGTGGCAGTCATGCCAGAACCCAATGAGTTCAAAAGCTTGGTTTGTGGGGCTTGCTTCTAGCAAGCACTGGTTGAAAATGGCATACCGTAAGTGCATGATTGTGCAGATCAATACTTCAAAAGGTCCATTCAGGGAGAAATCGGGTTTAACCCAATTCTCCTGAACATGTTCGGGGTGCGAAAATTGGGTACAATCGTGTTTTACCCGAAAATGAACGACCCTATCAATAGTTTGAGGAGAGCCACTAGGTTTCCCACTGCACTGCCTAATGTGGCGACCTACTGCTTTGACCATTGCATTGCGTTAACCTAGAGAGCCTGCGAGCTGCCTTGATGTGTCCCATCTCCCTACAGGAATTTCTTTGAAGGCAGTTGCTTTGCACCACAGTGTCTTGTGGTGAGTACTTCGTGAGCTTATGTCGACCATTCTGATCCCCTTAGACAGCTGTAACAAGCCCCTGGCATGCTGGGAAGCAGGTGCCCCCACTTCTATTTATATCGTAAACAGGTGCCCCCCTCTATTTATATCTGTCGCCGTAAAAACTCAACATTTTAACGTGTACATTCTTTGAATCTAAGTACTCCTTTCCACTTTACCCATAACTGGCTTAACTAAGGAATCAAGATGATGCAGATGTAGCCCAGGTGACTGCGGCATCTCGGCGAGAAGAACCGGTCGATCGCCTCTACCGCGTGTACTCTCCAGTGCGGCCCAAAGCGAAGAAGAAAGCAGCGGGTGGCTGGCCCCCACCGGAAGGGGGTGCCCCTCACCTGAGCAAGAAGGAAGTAGCATTCAGGGCATTTGGGGAACTGCCTCTGCACCTCCTTGAAGTTCTCCAGGGCCTCCTGCTGCTGGCGCGTGTCCCCCACGCGCATCCCGCACCGGTACTGGACAAAGCAGCGCTGGGCCGCCGCCGACGGGAAGTCGGGCCGCAGCAGCACGCTCCGCTCCATGTCCTGCAATCGGGGCAACAACACCAGAGCTCGCAGCACATCTTCTTCCACACGCTTGGGTGAGGCGACCGTGAAGATTACTCACCACGGTCATCCCTCGCAGGGCACCTACCATGCCTGCCCCAACACAGTGAGTGCAGTCTTGGAACAAGACTGCATTCACCGCATAATCATGGTACGTGACTATAATTAAGTAGAACTTGTGGTTTGACTTGACCACAGTCGCACACCACAATTATGCAGTGAATTTTGAATGCAAGCATGCCACATAATCCTGCCGTATGTACACTGTGCACACTGCTAAAAACAACTGCGTGCCCTGTAAGTCGTCGCAGAATGCAGTTAACCACCACACTCGGCTTGCGACAAAGGGAGGGTGCGTACCTTGAGCGTGTCCTCCAGCCGGTCGAGCAGCATGTGCACCTGTCCCCTGTGCAGGTAGATGTCCGCATTGCCCGGCTCCAGCCGGGTGGCCTGCTCAAAGTCCTGAAGTGCTTCCTCCAGTTGCTCAGCGTGGACCTTCAATGTCCCCAGCTTGATCAGGGCGTTCACCTTCACCTGCACCAGGGCCCCAACGCTCCGCTCAGATGCAGGAGAATCTGCTGGACTAGCCCTGATTGCAACGGTTTTCTTTTCAGAAGCACAGCAAAGCACTCCTCTAAGTTCTCACCAGTCATACTGCAAAACAGTTAATGCAAGTCAGTATTCTGGTAATCGTGTCAGCAGCTGAGCACGAGGCAACCACTTGGAGCCCCACGCTAGTTCAACATGCGGCCACCCCCTCCCAGGCACACCTTGACATCCACGCCGTCCATGGTGAGCAGCTGGTTGAGGTCGTCGAGTGTGGCCTGTGAGCGCCCCTGCAGTAGGTTGAAGGTGCCTCGCAGCAGGAGGGCCTCCGCCCACGCCTCCCCCTTGGCGTCCACCTCCTCGCTGCAGTGCTGCACCACGTTCTCGTACTGCTCGCGAGCCAGGCACTCCACGGCCAGCGCATAGCCGCTCCTGAAAGTCAGCAGAGCACATTGATGAGCAGATTATGCAACGAATCGCACGGCAAGTAGCGGCTTTCAGTGCTTCATCCAAGGAATCTTCAAGGAGCCTGCATGTTACCCTCAGTCACAAGGCACTCAGGCTCCATCATGCGCTTCATAGACTTACAGCAATATAAAAGGAATTTCACTGTATACGCAGTAAAACACACTGAAGCTCACTGTATACACAGTAAACTTTATAAACCTTAATGTAACATGGCTATTGTGTTCTTTACATGAGAAACGGTGAAAATGTGCGTGTTTTATCGGCTTTTAAGCAGAGGACTACAATGTGCTTTATTTGTAATTTTAATGTTGGTGGGCACTGCATACAAAAAAAAAAAAAACACTTTGTAGCTAGAGCAGCTGGACAGTGTGGCCTTTTACTATTTTTTTTTATGCCTAACCAAACACACGCAGTTTTGGTGAAACTTGCGTATGAGGCGTGCCAGATTTGCATTTGGCAGCATGAAAAAAGATTGGACAGATGGCACATGCTGATATGAACAAATGTGCAGCCATTAGGCGCACAATTTGCGACGATGTATGAAATATAGGAAATTAAGGTATTTTCTTGCTAGGTAACCCCCTTAAGAGATTACAAACCTTAGATTACAAACAAGAGATTTTCCTAATGTGGCCAAAGGGTAGTAATTAAAATGTTCCTTTATTTTTCTTTAATGAATCAGTTGGGACTTATACAACCAATGGCAAATAATGTTGACCTGGTCGGCCTAACCTGGTTGACCTGGTTGGCAGGTTAACCTAAAACTAACCTGCAGACAAGGCTTTTGCACTAGTATCACATTTTTCTATTTAAACTTGGCGATGGGGTAAAATAAATCATCCCACATAAATACTGACCATAATAAAACTTGTCGAAACATAGGATTAGCACACAAACATTCATATGCAAGTGCTAAAGTTCTGCACGCTGCCTAATTTTTTCGTGCTTGAATGCCTTGTGGGAACCCATAAAAGAATGTCACTAATATTTGCATTTACCACAGCTCTCATAATTCCCCATTTCACCATGCACAATTTGTGCAGTTGCTAGGTATAAAACTAGGAGCAGTCCACACTTGAGCCACTTTTTTATATTCAAGTGACAAAACAAAAAAGGCACATTCCCTAGCATGCAAGACTTGCCTTGGCTTGTCTGTGCCTCCATCTTTGGGGAAAGGTCGGCCTTCACGACAGGCTTCAACAGCTTGGATGATGGGGTCTTCACAGAATGACACAAAGTAATTCTTAATGAAGTGCCTCGATGGCAGCACTGTCTTTCGTGTCTGAAAGAGGGCATTCTGGTTTCAGTACAACACTGGCGAAAACTAGCCTTTGGCAACACGTGAAATTGGTTTAAAATCTCACCTTGATGACTTCTTTTGCAGTTGCCTTTCCTAGCTTCTTTAGCACACGGTCGGTCACAAGAAGGGAGTTTTGGTTCTGGAAACCCTCCAATATACACACAGCTGTGATATCTGTGAAAAATATGGCACATTATATCAGACACAAGTGGAACGAATGCGTGCGCATTGTACGGGAGTTATAAACCAGACTTTCAGTAATCTGATTAGAATGCAGAACTAGGTGTTAGAAGGGACACTAAAGGCTGAATAGCTTTTTGTTGCAATCTTGTTTTAACTAAGAGATGACACGTTTTGAAGCTCTCTCGGCTTTTGCTCAACAGCCAACAATGCCTTATTTGCTAGAAAATAAAAAGTCAGAGCCTTTGTTTCTTTCTTAAGAAATAGATGGTTAAAACATGAAGCTTCCTCCCATGCAACCTGAGTCGAAGTTGAAGTTCAAAATCCAAACTGCTTAGACTGTGTCGGAATGGTGCAATCGGACAGACATCGGTTTCATAATGCGAGGAACCCAGATTCGATTATGACCAAGGGAACCACTTCTTTCTCGAGATGCTTAATTAATGTGCCTTCGGTTATCATCATCATCGTTTTCTGAAACTCATTGTGTAAAGTTGGTTTTCCTGCAGTGCATTTCGGTGCGACATCAAATGCCATCAGTGAGGCAGAAAAAGCTTCGCTTCAATAATTCAAACTGGCATTTCTCTCTGCTGTTGCCCTTTTACATTTTTCATGACATTTCAGAGCATGCCACGAAGAACCCAGAGCGAACTAAACTGGATTTTACTCGATCTTTGCCATCTTCCTAAAAGCCTGTTTTCACTGGTTTTCAGTTTCGACTCACCAGCTGCTTTCCTGCACTGAACATAACGATGTATCATAGGCTACTTGTTGCAATTGGCTGAGGCTGACAAAATCTAACACAAACTAAACTGGCGTTATAAGATTGCAGAACAAGCTATTTGCAACTGAATTCAGTGCATACTCTTTTTATAGCAGTAAGGGTAGTTTGGTAAACAATGGAAGTTACAAACACAAACACAGGAGCAGTGCTTAAGGCGCTATACCTGCCGACACTTGCTAACACAGCCATCGGGCGCGGGCTGTGATACGAGTGGCTAACTGGTGTAAGCGACACTACCACTTAGCCGAGTTATATCCAATGATTCACGAAATGGTTACTATCAAACGTAACAAAAGTAGGGCAGGTGCAATACCAGTCACAAGCAAATCAAGTGTGGACAGCGGTCCTTGAGTGGTATCACTCTGCCATCTAGGAAGGTGGATGGTAATCAAGGTAACCAAAGGCATGTGTTACACAAGGCGGCAATCTCCGTCTAACTTTCGTTTTAGGCACCTGTCCAAAATAAGTCAGCACTGATGTCATGAAAAATACGATGCAGCGGTAATCAAAATTTTGGCTTAACGTATTTAATTTCTCAGTGAATATAGCATTGTTTGCTGGCAAACAAGCACTGTGGATACTATAAAACACCAATTTCTTTTAATACAACAAACTTGTATTTTATGGCCCGTTTAAGGCTACACGATTACTATTCCATATCACACAATGCAAGGGTCTTTTTCCTCATTGTTGTGTTAAAGTAACAAGTTATGTAAACTAAACTGCAGAGTCAGTAACATCCCCCAAGCATTTTGCGCTCCTGAATTCTCCAAAAGAAATCCCCGACAACAAGTAGCAGTTAGGGGGTAACACCCCAGGTGCCCTCACTATGTTCTTACACAACGCAGGGGCCGAAACTTGATGCACCGTTTTTCAGCAAGGAGTTCACAGGAAATTGTATTACCCACCTTCCAGGCATTTTTTATGCTCCTCAACAACTTCGTACGCCTTTGCTCTTCGGTGAAGTGCTTTGATGTAGGTGTTGTTCAGCTCTATCGCCTTGGTGCAGTCGGCGATAACCTCGGTGTAATTTTTCTGCGTGTCACAGTGGCGACGTTAACATATCAGCAAAGTGTACGGGAAAGGTGTCAACGAAATCTCGAGACGCCAGCTTACCAAGTTTTCGAACGCTGCGGCACGATTTTGGTAGAAAGTTGCCAGTTCGTTGGTGCTTTCTTTCGGACAGATCGCGATAGCTTCCGAGTAGCACTCGATAGCTTTATCGAATTTGCCCTCCTTGAAGTACTTGTTTCCCTGGTTCTTGAAGGCCTTGGCCTTTTCCAAGGGGTCCTGCACGTACATCACGCCCGAGGGAAATTATCGAGGCGAAGTGCAAAAGCAGCGCAAAAAGCGTAAACAACCATTCTGAACTGATATGGCTCGACTGCTACAAGCACGAGCATCGTGTAAGCTGTCTCCCGCCCCATACCGGCACATAGACCCATGACGCTGTTCATCGGTAAAACACAGCGGCCCTTGTAGACATCAGGCGAGGTAATGAGCACCCGTAGCGTTGTTTTGATCGGACACTCACCCTGACATCGGCAGCATTGCGTGCGTGGTTCGCGTGAGATTTCTCCACAGCCTTGATGTCTTTTTCGTCGCCGGCTGTGGGTCCCGGTGGCTTTTTACTTTTATCGCGGTAGTTCTTGTAGTACCAGAAGGCTAAGCCGGCAGCGACAGGCGTAGCTGCAATCAATGCATAATGCCACTTGCTGAGGCCCGTTTCTGAAGCAGCCTCGCTGCCGGCACTCCGGGCCATCGCGCTGGGAGCCATGTTGATTTGGAACGGACCTTCAAATGGTTGCCAAGCGGGAGTGAAACTTCCCGATAAAGACAGCCATGAGTACTTGGTGGCGCAGCAAGAAATGAACCAATGAAAAAAAAAATGACAAAGAATGTAATGTACCAATTTTTGCTGTTTTTTATAAAATATATGAAGAGATTTATACTTTACCATCAGGACTGGCAACGAAAACACCAGCAGCGGTGGGCCACGTGCTCTTGCATCGCCTCCGATGGCTGTTACATCGTACAGCCGGTGCCGTGTACTTTAGCAGCAGAGCTGTTAAAGCTTTTAGTTCCGTTTTATAGCGTTACCAGAAAGAAATACCCAGAAAAAAAAACGAGCGCACGGCTAGCGTGCGCCTCGTGAGGAGCGCCCGGATTCGGCCAGCTCGACCTTTGAGAACCCTCTGCCATTTTTCTTCCTCCATGCCCTCTGCCAGCGCTCGTGGCGTGATCGCTCGCGTGCTCTCTACTCGCCAGTTCGCATGCGTTCGCACCTGAAGTGGGGACCACAGACGCCAAGTTCGCGCTACAGACTCCGAGTTCGCGAAGCCGGTTGCCGCGAATTCTAGCGCGTGCTAACGCGGTCCACTTTTGGAAAGATGTGAAAGCCTGTGGACAAAACTATCCGGGCCTGCCAGTCATGGACTACTTTCAGTGGCAAGTTCGGAAATCCATGTGGAACAGCCGGGCCTCCGACTAAGGGAGAGGGGCCACCAGCTCAGCTGTTTCTCCAGCCTTGCTCCACTAGAGCAAATGCGCCATGTTTTTTTGTAGGCCTGTGTAGCCTGTGAAGACCATTCGTCACATAACGCTTCGTCATAGGCCCATTGGTAGCTGGCCAATGGTAAATCCTAAGCAAGTTTCTACATGGCGACCATCCCATCCCGAAAGGTTACCTGCGGTGGGCAAGACAGGACCCACTGAGACTTGAGCAGCGCACGCACCACTAGTGCGTCCTCCTCCCTCTTTATCCAAGCCCCCGAGCTACGCATCTCTTTGCCAATCGATGCCAGGAGGATTGGCAAATTCAAAGACTGGGTGTGGTATAGAGATGCGGGACCAGCTGCACTGAACTTTTTAGATAACTCCCTTCACCTGTATATGTTCCATGTTTCATTATCGCGTATCCTATAGTAATCGTTAACATACAAATGTGGAGGCAGCCAGCGCTTGGTTGTGCTAAAGGGCTTTAGATTGTACGGGACTCCGATAAAGATTGGCTGCCGAGGCTCCCCTGAGGCCTCAGATTGGCTGCCACTGCAGCTGTGTGGCAGTTAAGCCGGTAAACTCACTTGAACCTTTGTGACAGTGATGACAGTTGTCTCATAGGAGAAGGAGCCCCATTCGGAGAGAAGAAGGATATGGTGGCTTCAAAACAACACATGCTGGGTAGGCGTACGATGCAGGCTCGGAGCTCTAGACTGCTCGTGCAAGACCGTTATCTATGGCGAATCGGGCAGTCAGACCGGTAAACGAACGTCAACAGTATGAGGGCCTATAGGGGTTGACGGGCATTTGTACGGTGTTACGAATTTGGCGGCAAATGAGGTGATGAGATATATCTTTGGGGGCACGGCATTTAGGCGTTGATGGAAGGGTGTACCGTATTCTAGACGTTTCAGGGTCATAGCTGGCGGTGGCAATGTATTTACTGATGAAGACTTCGGCGCATTGGCGAAGTTCGGGAAGAGACGCGAAAAAAACTGAACGGAGTGGGGTTTTCTTTATGCACTGCTGGGAATGAAGAGGCCGCAATGAGTGTTGCCGACTAGGGAAAAGCGGTGGAGATCTGTGACACACTCTCCTGTGCGGCCGCGCGAGCTTCGCGCCAATCCCGGGCGACCGTTGTCAGTGTTGTTGCGGATCAAGGTTGTAATCTGAAGTATTCTTTGAGCAAGCGGGCTGGAATAGGTGTGGTTGTTGATGTTTTGAAGGGCTTCGAAGGAATCGGGAAGGATGCAAATTTGGAGTGGGATGCTGGTCGATGTAAAGTCAAGCATGAGGTAGTCTAGTGCATGGATGGTAGCGCATAGTTCAGCTTCGAGAGGAGTGCTAGCATGTGGTACGTGGAGAGGGCGCGAGAATGGTCGGAAGGTCAGAGAAGGTCCATGCCGTGCCGGTGATTGACGGGAGGATGCTTGCTTCAGTGTACACATCGATGTATTTGGCTCGCTTTGCATTGGTTAACATGGCACTTCTATTGGAGTGTGTGGATCGAGCTTCGCAAAAGAAGAATCAGTGAGGGAGGGAATTAAGGAAAACGTTTATTTACATTTTTCAGTAGTCGGGCGGCACTCCACCGAGGGCTCGGGCCACGTGCGACAGTTCCCGACGGGGTCAGCAGGGGTGGCACCCTTGGTCCAGGGCTCCAACGGCCTCTGCTGCTTTGCGTGCCCGCTGAATCAGACCGATCTGGTCTTCACAGAAGGCGCTGGCCAGCAGTGCCTCCCATTGTTCCGCATTAGGGTTTCTGATTTTGGGGACAGCCGTTGTGCTTTGGCATTACCATGTGGTGCGGTAGAGGGTGGGTTTTTCTTGATGGCACAATGGACATGCGTCTGCATATCGAGTCGGATAAATTTTACTCGGCAACGTTTAGGTTTGGGAAAGTGCCTGTCTGCAGCGGTCTCCATGGTCGGTGGCCTCTGCCCTGGTCAGGGATTCGTGTGGCGGAGGGTACCTATTCTTGATACCCCTGTAGTATGCCAATGTGGACGAGTATTCCGAGGGGATTGGCGTGGGTTCTTCGAGGTCGGAATCATCGGGTGCTCAGTTGGTAGTATAGCCTCGAGCTACCCTGTCCGCCTCTGTGTTTCCCTCTATTCCCGAGCGCGCCGGGGTCCACAGGATCCTGTGTTGAATCTTAGGTGGATGCTCAGGTTGTTGGGGTACGTCACCTTGAGCCTGGAGGAGTACACGGAGTGCGCAGTGGCTTATTCGTCCCTTCAAAAAGTGCTGACAGGCCTCTTGTTAGTCGGAAATTATTGTAAATGACCTGCCCGTCCGAAAGCCTTCCACCGCTGCCAGAGCGACAGCTAGCTCATCGGCGTCTGTCACGGTACAATGCCGTAGCGAGCCACAGGTGATCATATGGAGGTCTGAGTCTATGACTACAGCCACCCTTCGTCCCAGTTAAGGCATAAAGTTGGGCTAGTTGGTTATCTGACTGCATTTTACTAGCTAAAAATAGACACGGACGAAGAAGAAGTACACAGGACACTAGCGAGTATCCTGTGTACTTCTTCTTCGTCGGTGTCTATTTTTCGCTAGTGAAATGCAGTCACCCTTCGTCCTTTCCATGGATCTTGTGTGGCTGCGTTCATGTACACTGTGTTGTTCTTGGAGGAGAACATGCGGAGTATGTAACCCGCTCATGCTTGGCGCCTGCCTTGATGGAGGTTGGGGTCCACGTTGACCACTGCACGGTGCCTTGGGTGTAAAAGACGGGGAATGGTCGGGGACTGTCGAGGTTGTTGAGCATCCCAGTCCATAAATTGGATTTCTTGGTAGGTGAGGGGTCCTGAAGGGTTGCAACCAGGAGGGGGGGGGGGGTAGAGGGACTGTGGCTTGAAGCCTGTCGAGGTGGGTATGTTTGGGTAATCCGGAAATGGGACGGTGATTGTCTAGACGCAGGCTTTGAAGCGTGCGGTTGAGGTACCTGGGCTCCATAGGGGATAGTGGGGCTCTTCAATTTGAGCAGTCCCGGACTCACCGCGGGCTCCCCGAGAAGGAGTCAGGCATTCTATCATGTATACCTATGGCTTCGGGGAATCCTCGGACCACCCGCAGCCTATCCGCGCTGAGTCCGAGACTGTACATCCATAAGCCACAGTATTGACGTCGACGGCGCCTGCTAGGGTTTGGGTGATTTTTTGGCTCGCCCGGCCATATTTGTTTTAGAGGCTCTGAATGAAATGAAGCATTATTTCCCACTAAGACTTGAGTTGGCGAAGACAAGTTGTCTGGCTATATTTGTGTCCTATTGGAATTCCAAGAAGCTGGATGGGATCTAATGAAGCGGTAATGGTGCTGCCACCAAGGTAGAGAGAGGGGACTTGAAAGTTCTGGGGTGGTTTGTGGCCGAATACGGAAGGATGTCCCGTTTTTCTAGTGCAATAGTTCGAAGACCAGATAGGTAAGGAAGTTCTCCAGACTAGTAACGGCTGCTTGCAGCCCGCATTGCTTCCCGACAAGGGAAGTCATTCGACTTTCCTTGAAGCTATACCACATAAATTGAGGGGCAGCGTCAAAATAAAAATAGCGGGTATTGAAGTACACACCGAAAAAATTAGTGCCCTTCCACTCTGTGAAGAAGGATAACCTGCGAAGCTAGCTGCACAGAGTCCACGGAGTGCACGAAACAAAACACGTTTGCTTGTAATTTGTGATTGAGCATACTTCCTAGCCACTTAGCTGAATGAAACTTGGAAGGACCCGTGCTTTATTATAGTGGGCAAGCCTATTTTCATCCCGCATCATAGGTATCTTACTGTTTGTGTAACACAGCAAGCCAATCTACTCGACCACTGAGTACACCGGACAAGTCGCAGTGGGTCGTCTGACGTCTTCGTTTAAAATTTCCGCCAGCGCTAAGGACATGTAATCAGTGAGGGCATGACCTTCTATAGCTGCGCATGCACGCCCCCTTTCCCTCCCTCCACTTCCAACCGGTGCCCGCATAAACCGGCAACCGGGTATGTGTGGGTGCTTAGCACTGAAAGACAACGTCGAAAATGTCGCTCTGAAAGCAATTTAAGCTGAACAAGTAATATTAGCTCACGTTGGCCGTTGCAAGCGGGTACGTTGCTCTTCATCCGGGAAGGATTCGCAGATACTCGACGAGCTGGAACTTGACGCGGCAACAGCGGCTGCAGTGGATATCCTTTATTCTCGCGCCCATTCCCGCTTCTGTTCAGGCCGAGGCTTCTTGAATTCTTGGTCTTCTTCCTCCAAGTGAACGACAAGCGTCCATCCCATAGGGAGTTCAAACGTGGAAGGCCCCGGGCTTTATTCCAGTGGACAAAGATGCGGCTGTCCGTTTCCCTCCCCCAACGCACCAACCCAGACCCAAACCGCTCAATTACGGAGGACAGCTGACCGCGCGCATTGAGCCATTTCACTTCCACGTTTAAGTCTCCCACCAGCACAACAGGCATGCCATCGGTAGCGGCATGGAGCCCAGCTGTGCATGGACGCCCCCTCATTCCACCCCCAACCTGTGCACGCACAAGCCAGCAACTGGCGCTACTGCATATTTCAACCGATTGTGCAACTTGCAAAACTGGCATGGGTGGTGGTGAGGGGAGTAAAAGTTGCGAAAGAGGGATCGGCGGTGGCGAGGGGGAGTTCCGGAGAGGCGCCGAGTGAAGCGGTTTCACCGTAATGAAAACTGTGGGGGTCAGGCATATACTGCTCCTCAGTAATAAGCCTAAAGTTGCACCTTATGTAGACACACAAGGTTTCGGATAACCTCAAAGAAGTTGCCAATCGGCATGGTGTTCCGTTGGTTTTTTCGGAGCCGAACACTTAAGCTAGCGTAGATTTGCCCACACACAACGAAGGCGGCAACCAAAAATGGAGGATGCTCAAAGAAGCACGCCACGCCGTGTGTGCAGTGTGTAAAAGAAGTCGTACGACATGCCGTTGTCATATAAAGCAGACTGGCCGCTGTCTTAAGCACGCCCAAAATTGTTGATTGGGCCCATCTTTTGTCCCACTGCAAAAAAATGCACACATGAACCGATGTTTCGCCAAGCCAAAATTATAAGCAGAAGCCGGTACCAAGCTGCCCTTAAACTTTGGGAGGCACACCACATAAAGAAAAAAAGAAACTAATTGTGCTAACGAGTGGTGAAATTGGATGACTGATAGGTGTCTTGTTAACTTCTGCGCACAGCTCATCTGCGCATCTTTTTTCCCCCCCTATGTCGTTGCACCTCATTGCAATAAACCAGTTGGTAGTAGCGCTTGTGCTGTCGCTTTTCTTGTGTCCGTCTTCGTCCATGACTCGGCTGATATCGCAATATCTTTGGCGTAAATTGTAAAGCGGGCCGCGAAGCTAGCCCCTTTTACAAGATTGAGATTGCGAGCAACCCATAGTCATGGCCAGATTAAACAGTACCGGGATTAGAATGAACACTTGGGGGACGCCCCGGTCAGCATAGTAGGCTCGTGGCATCCAGCCAGGTTGGGGGCTTTGAAGCTGTATATCCACGGCAAGAATGAGAACAGGTCGGGAGTTATGATGGAGCTATTGACGAGCCGGCGTAGAAGCCAGAATCTGTTATTTGTGCTCAGGTTTGGGTGACAGCCGCGTTTGGAGCTGGTTGAAAATATGGTTGAACGCATAGGTCGGCGGGCTCACTCACGAGTTCACTCACACGTCATCCGCTCATCACTCTCGAGTGTGAGCGCCATTCCCACCTCGTGAGTGGTGAGTGGCGCTCGTGAGTGGTAGCGGCTGTCACTGATCACGGCTAATTGATATCCCTGAAGCTCACATTTCATACTTTTGTGAAAAAGAACGTTGCTACTCAGCCACATATTTATTAGAATGTTTAGTGCAAATCTAGGAGAAAGGTCAATAAAGTAGAGAGGATAGAGGAACGGTGCTTAATAAATTTTACTGAAGAAATCGTTCGCAAAAAATATGCGCAATGATAACAGAACACAGACACACTCTGTAGAAAAATTGTTCTAGAGAACCTGAAGAAAAATCAATTAATAACATGATATCGGCGAACCATCCTAAATACATAATTACAGGGTACATTTATTATCATGCATGATAAAAACAATCACAGGAACAACCACAAACATGTAATTGATTTCGGCTGTTTACTTTGTTTTTTAGACAATGATTGCTACACCAGAATCTCTCTGTACAGCAATGACACTTGTTACGATTTAGCGCGCCGCTACCCTGTACGCGCGTGCTACAAGTTGGGGTAGTGTGGTGAAGTTCTCCTGTGCTTTGCGGAAAGCCCGCCTTCCTTGAACATGTTGAAACAATGACTCGCCGCGCGGGCCCCGACAGCGATGGCTCAGCCGCGGCAGCTGCAAGGTACAAAACAACCTGTTCTGCGTGTAGAGACGGGCATCTGCGGGTGGACGCCGCTCTCGGAGATCTCCTCCCCCCCCCCCCCCCCTCCCCCGCCCCCTCAACGTGCGCCGCTACCACCGGCTCTCACGAACCCGGGAAAGAGTGTTCGTGTGTGTCTGTACTGTGTTCCGGAGCAGTGTGTAAAGTTGTTCGACCGTTCGCACTTCGGGAAATAAATACGCGGTTCCTCCGAGCGCGTAATCCATTCGTTTGCCAGGATCTAATCCTGCTATCGTTCTGTTCGAGTCATGCTGTACGCTCGCCCGGACTATTAAACTGGCAGTCTCATTGTGTAAGCTTGTAAAGTTCTCTATTTTAGTGTTGAGAGAGGGGCCACGCGGGAACAATTTATGCTTGCTAAATACCCGCGAGCAAGGAGGAGCTGCTCCGTTGGTTAAAGCCAGATGTCAGTGGGTGAGCGGCGGGTCGTTATGCTGTCGCAGCAAATTCGGGAAGTTTATGTTCGAATCTCGTACATATAACATTCAAGCCTAAATATCTGAAAAGTAAACCAGTTAAGTTTTGCCTTGGCTTTTTGTCGTCATCATCAAGGCAGCTGCTCCTGCTTGCCGCTCGTCCACCGCGTAACCACTACATGACGGAGGCAACGGAACCCGATTCGGGGACTCCTTAGCCAATCTAACACCCTGCAGTGAAACGTCCGGGTGCCTGATTATCCGTTTGCAGATATGTCCGCCACCGACGGAAGTTCGTGTAAAAATAACAGAATAAAAACGTGTTATTCTATTCCTTACGTTCCGTAGATTTTGGGTTCTGTTATAATTGATTGTTTTGTTTAATCACTGGTCCGTTATCACGATTTTTCTTTTAGAAATTGGTGGCAGTGAAGTCATTTTTTTACTGCGAAGCTGTACATCGCTCGTTCGTACGCGTTTCTTCTTGTCGTGGTCCGTTAGCAGCATTGGGCCTCCTCGATTTTGAGCCTCCTCGCGGACTGTACAGGATCCTGTACAGTCCGCGGACAGTCCGAGGGCTGCGTTCGGACCGGAAGTCTCTTAGGAATACATGGGGAAATCGAGCACCGGATCGTGTCTCGGGCAGTCCGCGGACGATTTCAGCGGTATATACGCTTTGCGGCACAGCAAAATTTCGCCGAATAACGCATGAGAGTTCTTGTGTTTTTGCCGCCATCAGAAGACGGCCGCAGCGCCAGTTAATCAAACCGGCGTCCTTGGGAGCAGCAGCAGCGCAGAAGCTATCCCTGCTGGTTAACCTTTACACCTAATCAACTTGGTTCAATTACAGTTTATCGCCAGCTACAGAAGCTGTTTAGCGCTGCTTCTCTATCGGTATATAACCACTGTGCATCGGCAAGCAGCGATTCCGTTTGTTTTCTTGTTGTTGTTGTTCCGGCGTCCTCCATCCATGCATTTTGGGTCTTCTGAAACGCAGGCCAGGAACCGTCCATTTGTTCTTTGTTGCTTCCAAGATGCAAGCGCTCGTGAGCTGCCTGCGACAACGACCATGACCAGGTAAAGTTACGTTTTCTGCCCGACGCCGGTGCTGTGCACCGCCTGCCGCGCAAAAACGCTTCGTCACGTCTGTCTAGACAGCCAGTTGTCTTCGCTCGCAGACGGTGCTTCAGTTGCAGCGCAGTATGGGCGCTCGGAGTGCCCCCGTTCCCGTACTCAGATTTAGGGTCATTGTTTTACGCAGTCGCCTGCGTGGAAACGTCGCGTACTTTGTTGGGCATACCTTCCTCGGTGGCTGTGCTAGTTGTGCGGATATGTGTAGCAGTGACAGAGATGTGGTTCATGTCGTTCCCTGTCGACTTAATGACGACTGATATCCGTCGGTGGCGCTGCGCAGTTTCTGTCGGTATTCACTGCACTCTGAACTACAGTGAAAAGAACTTTTCTGCTGTTTGGAGCCTCCAAAGGTGTCAACTGGTCAGGTTTACCATTTTCGAGCCAGATGTTGATGGGCAAGTTGGCCACAACAAACTATTTTTGCGTCGGGGGTTGTAGTGCGTGCAAGGTCTGTTTTTGTGTCATTCACATGTGATGATGGAAGAGACTGCAGGTGAGAGGCAACTAGAGGGCATGTGGTGGGACTTGTGCGTTGACTAATGGTGATGATGATACGAGAAGTTTCGTGCGGAAATTGTGTGTCGCCGGCTGGCTCGACGGATGGACCATCATGGAATCAAAATTGCCGGTAAGCTTAGCGCACCCTGTTGCGCTTTGTGTTTTGTGACTGCGTTTGTAAATTACCCCAACATATATCAGCAAATATCAGTGTCAGCACTTCGTAAGTTTTCGTAACGGCCGTAGAACCCTCTGTATCTTTTTGCGATTCAAAAACCAGTTACTACGGTCAAAAATGCCTCTCACAAACTCTCGCCGAAACTTCTGCATATGCAGATATATGAAACCTAGACTCCTCGTTTACTGCTAGCGATAACCCCGGTGACGCCGGGTCATGGCATAGAGTGCAACGTCATTGCTTCAGGTGAAGTGCTTTCTTAGCAGCCCCGCTTCGCGAAAGCAAGTGCTCATGCACCAAGGCTTTTGATGACGATAGTCTTTCTTGGGCTACTAAAATCCGAAAAGTTTGCTGTCTGTCTGTCTGTCTGTCTGTCTGTCTGTCTGTCTGTCTGTCTGTCTGTCTGTCTGTCTGTCTGTCTGTCTGTCTGTCTGTCTGTCTGTCTGTCTGTGCGCGAATGCGAGTGGTGAGGGCGTGTGGTATAATTAAAAAATATATTTTTTTGATGAGTGCGAGTGAGTGGCGTCCGGTTTTGTCGAGGTGCGGTTGTACGTATTCCAGACAGTGGGTGAGGCGATTGTTTATGAAGCATTCGACAAGCTTGCAATTTGCAGAAAGCGGAAGGGAAAGAGATGGGAACGAAGGTTGGAGAGAGGTCAGTTGTACTGGTTCGAGATATCTTGGGTCTGAGAAACGGAAAGTTTATGTTTAGTTTGAGACTGGAGAGAACATCCCCGCTTTCCCAGGACTGACTGACATGATCAAAGAGAAAAAGAAGGGGTTGTTGCTGCAGGCAGCGAAGGTGCTTCCTCGTGACTACGTCGTGACCTGTGGTGAACTCAGATTTCCCTTGGTTGATATCCACATAGGAAAGGTTGTGAGATGAGCCCAAAAACGAGTTCCGCTTTTTTTTTTCGCGATAGGTAGAAATATCGGGCCAGTAATGTACAATGAGTGGCTCAACAAAATTGCTGCTGGGCTAGTAGCGTCCGATAATAAACATTAAATAATTTAGCGCTGAACAGACGAATAAAAAAATCATTGCCCTTTCGTCTAACGACAAAGATGGTTGGAACACAAAGCTTTCTTCCGCTGGGAACCGAGTCGAATCAAAGTCCCATCTCGTGAGGGATTTGCTTGGTGTGGTCTTAGTTTAAACTTTGATGATAATGATGATGATGATGATGATGATGATGATGCTCTTGAAGTGTTTGGCATGTGCCTACTCTGGGAGATTGGCTAGGGATAAGTGCTGACCGTGCACCTGCGCTTGTTGTGCCCTTGTGGAAACCCATTGTGTAAGTTGGGTTTGCTGGAGTGCGGTTTGGACGTAACGATTTGGATTTTCGACTTGGAAGACATTGGCTTTCGACCAGAGCAAGCTTCGCGCTTCAGCCATCTTTCACTTCCCCCTCGAACGTCATCATCGTCAGAGAAAGGTGGCTTTCCTGCGGGGTCCTATCAGCGAGGCAAAGGGCGTTTCGCTTCAAAATACATAACGTTTCTACTGTGTTGCAATGGCACAATCGGATAGACATCATCGGCTTCATAACTCGAGGGACCCAGGTTCGCTTGCGACCACGGGGAGCATTTTTTTTTGTGTCTGTATATATATATATATATATATATATATATATATATATATATATATATATATATATATATATATATATATATATATACACACATCATCGAGGCATAGAACGGCTTCGCTTTAATATCAGACGAGTAAGAATGGTGCTGAGCAAGTCTGTGTACGAGACTGCGCGTTGTCTTGCGGGAGCGCCTGCATCGACCAGACGAGGCGACTGAGCAGGGCAGTATGCAGTGTCATCAAGCAATGGAGCAACTGTGCACTTGCTTGCGCACAGCTGTGGGGTCCGCAATTGCACCTCGCGTCTAAATGAGATAAAGGTTTTCAGTAGAAGCCATGCTCCAAACGCACGTCGGTTACTGGAAGCATATTACGTCCAGAAATGTGGCTCCGGCTGAGTAAGTGATACGCCAGTAAAACTCTTTTGCGCTAACTTGTTTCATGTTTCCCAATGAGTGGCGACTCGTATTCGGTTACACAGCGCTGCCGCGCGTGATTGCTGCGTTAAAAAATTGTGCTAATAGCTGCTACTGCCGCCTTGTTAATTAAATGCAACACCTATCATAAATTACCAAAAAATGTGCAGAGATTTAGAAAATTTCTGCACATTTCTGTAAGAATGCGCGGTATTCTTACGCCACTTGTCTTCATCGTGAATTTTTATAGCCAGATTTGGCTGTGAGTAGCCGAATACGTGGAGTTATTTTATTGTTTTATAGTTTATTTTTGTTTAATTTTAAAATACGTTTAGAACCTTTACTTTATTATAGCAATTACCTGCATTAACTTTGCCAATTATGCATTCTGTTGCGAATGCAGGTTGCACGGTTGGTCCGTGTTCGCATCCTTTTAATTCGTGTTTGCAACGTTATTTCCTGGGCTTCTTTGTTCTAGCGTTCGCTCTTTGCAGGAGATTATACATTTCATCCAAGCAGGTGCATACTTGCATCCATCCACAAGGTGCATTTTTTTTATTTCGTTAGTTCATTTTTATAAATGTTCCTATAAACATTTTTACTTCTAGGTTTTTAAAAATTCTGTTCGACCAACTATCTCCATTTTCTCTCTTATAAGGATCAAATGTGTTACTTCCGACAATTATGCATTTTTGTGCAAACGCAGGACGTTACATGGTTGGTCCATTTCGCGACTTTTTTCTTCGTGCTTCCATCCCTATTTCCCGGGCCTCTCACTGTTGCCTTCGTTTAATAGGGGCACTGTATCACATACATATTCTTGAGATTGTTAGTTCTTTTTCATGCTTTTTTTAGTTTTGAGGGCGCAGCCCTTTGGCGCCAGTTCCTGGGCTGAGCCGCGTCGCCGTCGGTGTAACCGAGCGGACGATGGCATGACCGAAGAGTGAAAGAAAGCAGAGGAGGATACTATCGCGAAATTTGGAGGGAGGGTGGTTCGCCGTGGAGGCGCGAGACGCTTCTCCGAAGGTGTGCGGAGGGGAGGCGGGAGGGGGAAATACGCTGTGCCCACACGAGACGCTCGACTGCGCATCGCTTGGGGAAACGTGAGGGGGGCGTGCGCGTGACGATGATGTGCGTTCGCTTCCTAAGACGCAGTTTGCGGTTCCTTCCTGAGACGCAGTTCGCGCTGTCGACGCAGAGGCTCACCATAGCTGCCTTCGAGAGAACTCACGAGCGAGGGCTGCCTCAGCGCACTGCAGCCATCAGGAGGGAGTTCTGAACTGCGGGTGAAGCAACCGGTCGTGCGCTTCGCCAGCCGCTGCAGCTAAAATAGCTGCCAGAGCGGAGGCTCCGCACCGCGGACGCCACAACCTCGAGTAGGGTTGCCCCTACGCCGGTTTTAAATGCAGAGCATTTCTTAGCCTCGCCTCTTCCTGCGTCGGACGGCGTCCACAGCTCCGCGTCCGCAGCAGGTGCGCGCATGCGTCGTAGTCAGCCCGTTCGCTCGTCACCCCCGGAACGCTCCGTCGCGGTCTCGGCCACGGCCGGGCTGGAGGAGCGGCGGGCGCGCACTTTCATATGAAAGTGCGTGCTCGCCGCTCCTCCAGTCCGGCCGTGTCTCGGCGTAACAGGTGCGTGATAGCAGCGCGGTGGGGCGCAGAAGAGCGCATGCGCGCTCTCCTACCGCTCTCCCTCTACTGCGCGCGCTGCAAATATAAAGCCGCTAGCGGTCGCTCGTGCTTCAGTCACTGCGTTGCTCCTTCCTTCCTTGGTTGACGCTCGCTCCCACGTTTACTCGTGTCCGCTACTCCAGCATCACGGAAGAAGCGATGGAAGCAACACTGCCTTCAACCAGTACTGAGGCCCCAATGCTCTGCATTTACTCGTGTTCCCCTCGCGGGAAGGCGCGGGAATTTTTAAATGCAGAGCATTTCTGTAACTCACGATGTCACCCGCGTTGGCGTCCATAGTCCGCGTCCGCATCGCTCCCCCTGCACTATATAAATACTTGCCGGCGCCAGGTTTCAATCCTACGACTCTGCGGGCGGAACGCAAGGTGCACGGTACTCTACCAACTGAGCCGGCGCCAGGTTTCGATCCTACGACTCTGCGGGCGGAACGCAAGGTGCACGGTACTCTACCAACTGAGCCACAAAGCCGACACAGAACGGAAGGTTACGAACGTGCCTTATATCCTTGACTCATTCAACCGTCGGCCAGAGGTGCGCCCTCTCCCCCGCGTCCTCCTCGCCTTCTCTCCGCTAACGCCCTCTCTCGCCGCGTTCGGTTCGGGCGCACAACAGGTGGGGACGTGCGCAATAACACCCTCTCTCGCCGCGTTAGGTTCGCGCGCAAGAACAGGTGGGGCGCTCGCATCGCGCTCTCTCGCCGCGGTCGGTTCGCGCTTAAACCACATATGTCGTTTAAGCGCGCTGCGGTCGCTAACATCTGTGGCGTGATCGTGACGTCAGCATCACGCGTTCGCGTGGTGGCGATTTCGGCGCTATAACACTCTCTCGCGAGGGGCATAGGATTGGATTCGATTGGATTGGCTTGGATTGGCTTGGATTTGGATTGGATTGGATTAAAGTGGATTTTTGACCGGCCCGACCAGTTTTTTAAACAGCGGGCTGGTTGCGGGTCCATGTCCATACCTAAAACCGGCCGTCATTTGCCGGTTTTTTGTCCATCGGTCCACGATTATGATCGTTTTGGCGTGTTATAAGCGTTAATTCAGTAACTACGACGATAACTATGTGCCGATGTGCCGACAAGCCCTGCAAAGACACGTGAGCAAAGAAAATACGTCCCATGTTTCTAGAAAATCACGTTCACATTTTCTTTTGAGATAGTCTTAGTCACTTTCTGCACAAATTTTATGCTGATTTCTCACTTAGTGAACGCTACAATAACCGGCATTGCATGGCAAAAAAAACAAAACACATGAGGTCTCTTTTTTAACACAAGCCGATTTTCTTTCGGCGGAAAGGTGGCAACCCTGAGCTCGAGTGAGTGCTGAACAATGAGCAGCTGCGTCCAAATATCGCATTAGGAAGTATCTTAATCACCAGCAAATTCTTTTTTTTTTTCAATTTTGTTTGGCCTATTATCTTAAATAACTCTATTATAACGATAAATGTGTTAACCCCGCCAATTATGCATTTTCGTGCAAGTGCTGTGCGTTTCAGGGTTGGGCAACGCCGCCTACTGATACGGGCGACGTTGGTTTGGGTCAGTGGCTGTACTCGGCAATGAATGCCGCGCATGAAAACGCTTAGGCAAACTCCACCAATCTAATTTCGGCATGCGTTCGCAATTTTGTGATGACACAAATTGTAGCGCGAAAAAGTGTGTGGGGCGTCGATGCCTGTTTTCACGCTTTTGAAATCTTCTGTGTTAATAAGCGACTCCTGCTGCTGGGAATGGTAGTATATATTTGTATTTGCAACAATATAATTTACCGATATAGGCCGGCTTTCTTTTGCACTTTAGTGTCCTTAACAATCTTCAATGATTTTTAATCAGCTGGTATAATGCCCCCACGGAGGCATACAAGCTACGTACCTGTGGACGGACTACAGCTTTCTCCATGTAGTGGAGCGCGGTGCATTTTCTGCGGTTATATGAAAATAGTGCGGCGTCAAAAGAACTTAATAAAATTACCGCATGAAGTGCTGGTATTTCGAACTTATAGGTACTTATTGGCATTGGTACTTATTGGTACTTATTGATATTTCGCACTTATTGGGCCTGTGTGTACCGAAGGTACACACAGGACGTCGGAGCAAGACGACGAGGAAGAAAGAAGGCGTGAGATTTGACGAAAGTCAGGACAGGGAACGAAGGTAGCATAAAAGAGCGCTTATCAACTTAAAAAAAAGGTTTTATTTATTCATAAGGAGACACCTTTCACAACCACAGAGCCAACTTCAGTTATTCTCAGTGCATTTGAGATCTGGTCCGATAGGAGTTCGGGCAGCTTGAATGTAGTCCTTTGAGCACAGCAGAAGTATGGATAATTTTCTGGGCACTCTCACAGCTATATATTGAGTGTTACGTTACACTAAGTGTTACACTGAGTGTTACACTAAGCCGTTCTCTTGACAAAGAAGGTTTTACGTGTCCAAATCACCTAGAGGTGGCATTGTGGCAGCCCAGCTCGCGGTCGGTGACCCAGTTTAGGTGGTGACCACTCAGGGACTCTGGCGTGGAACAGCGGTTGGGGCGCCAGTTCTTGATGTGCCCACGCAGGAAGCCCAACTTGCAGTCGCAGTGCAGAGGATTACCTGCGGATGCCCTCATCGATGAGCTAGCATAAAACATGTGTCGAGCGCGTACCTGTGTGTTTAAACGTTGTGTACTTGGAGCTCGCTACGGGTCGAATTGTTCTTCTTAGCTTTTTTTTACTATTTCCATACATCTACCGAATAACTGCTCTATACGCCAGACCCTAGATCGCTTTAGTCTTCCTTCCGCTCAGAAGGCGGCTAAGGAACTCTTCCAATTTCTACGAGCGACG
This sequence comes from Haemaphysalis longicornis, assembly GCF_048455015.1. Taxonomy (NCBI): domain Eukaryota; kingdom Metazoa; phylum Arthropoda; class Arachnida; order Ixodida; family Ixodidae; genus Haemaphysalis; species Haemaphysalis longicornis. Next base: position 41,822,047 of record NW_027526361.1, on the reverse strand, counting down.
AACTTAAACACCAGCCTATAGGCTGAAAGCCTCCACTTTCAATCACTGAACTTTAACGTTTAGTACTTCAGCGCTGGGCGTACGTGTCTGCTCCAATTTTTCTGCATTCTTTCCTTTCTATTTGTAACATGAAAGTGTTTCATTTCCGGATACACAAAGATTTCGCAGACGTCATCTCCGTCACGGAAGTGACGCCAGTACAACGAAGCAAGTGGCCTGTAAAGGGTGCACCGCTGCACACAGGGTCTTCTTGCGGGAAAGCAACCTTTAGTACTAAAGAGTACGTTATACTTAGGGTTGTTCGTTTTCCAGTTTTATATTTTAACACGAAAGCGTTATATGCCGCTATACCCCAAGATTTCACTGACGTAATATCCGTCACGGAAATGATGCCAGTACCCCTTTGCCGAAGCGACCCGCCAGCAGGACGCCGCTCGCCAAGCACGCCTACAAGACAGCCGCCGACCCACAAATCATGCTCAGTCGCAGATTTCGCTGCACATTTCACTTTCGTATTTTACTTATTGATATGACAGAGGAATCAACCACTGTTCTTTTTTGCCTATTTTCCCTTTCCCACGTGCAGGATAGCAAACTAGGCTTTAGCCAGGTTAACCTTCCTGCCTTCCTTCTACATCCTTCCTTCTTTAATGTAGTCCGAACAATTGATTCCCTTGAAAAAAATACTTGCAAGGTGCCAGAAAAGCGTACTTGAGCCGCTCCCGTGGTTAAGCCCTTGAGTCTGATAGACGAGTTCCTCGACTTGCTTCACGAAGGGATAGGGAATCTGGAAGGAATGGTCTCGGGGCCACCCATCAATGTTACTGACATTGCAATTGCCACAGCGTGAAGCTTTGGCCTACTTTATATATCGATGAATAGCGAGACGTATATGTATAGACCTTGAACTGGATGGGAAAATAGTTCGATATAATTGCTAATTGGGTATGAGATATGTATAATGTCCACGTTGCGTGCATAAAAACACTTCATTTTGCCGCGAACTGTACCCTCCATTTTTTTTATTTGTATGTTTAGTCGCCAGCGTTTGGCCCCGCCGAAATGCCTTATCTAAGCTGAAAGTGATTAAGCGCGCATTTCGGTCCCTTTCTTTTGTATGCCGGGCAGGCTATCAGATTTGATAAGAAGAGTGTATCGCCAGTTGAATGTTCGTCTTTGATCGCCAGCGTTCTAGATCTGATTCGACGGTCCTCGAAGAATTCTACTACGAAGGATAAATTCTCGCCAGGCAAACACCATGACATTCGATTTGCCGACGCTGGTCTGCGCACGTCACTTCGTTGACTGCTTCTACGCCGCTTGTATTTTCTTTGCGTTCTTTTTTGGGGAGGAGGGGGGAGCACAAGTTCGCTCCAATAAACGTTTGTTCCTTCAAACAAACTTGCGTCATCCTTGGCTGTTTTGGAAAACAGCGAAGTCGTGCGCATAGCCATTCTGGTATAGGATTGCACACCGTCGTGCATATAGACGCAGCCAGATGACAAAGTCGTCGGCAGTGCCAGCTCCGAATCTCGGCGGGAGGGGAGCAAAGGGTAAAAGGCGAAACACTTGATCTGAAAACGACGCGTCTGCGCACGCGTCTCCCTCTCCAAGCAACGGTTTGGATGCAGGAAGACCGCAGGATCGGCCGCTCCCACGCGCGGCCAACCTGCTAGATATTTGGCCGCTCCGCGTCAAAAACCGGATTAATCTGGTGCACACGTGTTTGCCAGTTAAAAGGGGCGAGGTCGTATAGTACCTGCGATGATGAGGTCGTAGAGCGGCTGCTTGAAAATGGGCGCCACGCTCTCCTCGTCCAGCGTCCGAATCTGGTTGTCGCCGATGTCGATTGCGATCAACTTCGGCATGTCCTCGCAGAGATCCTTGGGAATACTCGTCAGGCTGTTGTTGCTGCGGTGGGAGAAAACGCAGTTGAGGAGACGCGTTGTTGATTGCGGTTTTGGTAGCGTGGACCAGCGGTGCGCGCGCAAGCGCACGTTAGGCCACGCATTTTTCGGCGCTTTGACCGTGCCGTTGTCGAGGGAGCCCAGGGTAGGAAGCGGTACTTTACCGTCGCTGGTCTCGCTTTTCAAGACACGACAAATATCTCGGTGCAAACTAGGTTCGATGACCCTTTTTGTGTGAAGGAATTTAAGCCAATAAAGCACCCGTTCCTGAAATAATAAATACATTTATCCACCTGCCGGGCTAACAAATTTGTTGGTCGCTATCTCGCCGCGGAAAATGGTCCTCGCCTCAAACAACATGGAAGAGAGTGGCTGCTCAAGCATGCCTCTGTGCCAGAGCGCATGCGCGTAACGTTAGTACTACCGGCGGCTGTTACAAGATGGCGTTCCAAGTATTGAAAGTATAGGAGGAGGATAAACATCTTTATAGTGGGAAAAAGTTGCGTGGACTCATCAGGAGGTGAAGGTATAACGAAGGCGCACTGCACGCCTGTTCTAAGGTTGTTTCATGCAAGCTTGCCGGTGCAAGTTGCCTTCACTGCAGACTTGGTATGTTGGCGGTGAAGCCAGCTTTTCTGTCAAGTGGGCTTTGTATGTGAGGGCCGAGCTAAGTTGAGGAGCCAAGTGACAGCGTGATAACCAGTGACAATTTGTTCGCGACGAAGCGCAGGTATGATAAAAAAATCTCGA